>NW_025855990.1:0-3419 GCF_002878395.1 Capsicum annuum | reverse complement strand
CTTATAAATCAAATATGCAAATCTGTAGCCGCAGGATCGTAAAGATGGAAGTGGTACATCAAGACTCGTCATTGAGTTTCATCAATTCTACACTCCGACGAGCCTTGAAGTAGGGGGCATTTGTAGATATTGAAATTTTGTGGACTCTACAAAAAGAGTTCAATTTTGGTTAGAGTTCTTGGGGGCTACTTAACCCTAAATCTAGATTGATGGCTACTCAACGTAAACCCTAAATTATGCCTATATAAAGGGGGAAAATATCCCTTTAAAGAGGCATCTCCAGTATCCCACAAATTTACGGGATATTCACAAAGAGATCAATGATCTTCAAACTCCCAATAAATTCATGGGATATTTATAGATCAAAATCCTTTCTTCTTGATAATCAAATACATCAAGAAGATCCACAAAACCTTCTATCATGAAGATCAAATCCAAATACTCCTACGTTTGAGAAATACGCCACTAACGGTCCTCAAATTACGGAGAAATTCATATCAAATCCTACATTCGAGAAATATACTACTGACGGACCTCGAATTATGGAGAAAATCAAGAGAGAAGAATCAAGGAAGGAATAGATTTGTACCCCCATCGTTTATCAATAAAACTATTGTTTCCTCATATTTTTATTTGTGGTTGAAGTTTATTTTCCACGAATTAAATTATGTTGAAAACAAATTACGCCCAATGGGACCAAATCTGTCCTTCATCTCTTCTCTCATAAATCAAATATGCAAATCTGTAGCCACAGGATCGTAAATATAGGAGTGGTACTTTAAGACTCGTCTTTAAGCATCATCAAATCTACACTTCGACCGGCCTTGAAATAGGGGACATTTGTAGACATCTAAAATTTTTGGACTCTTCAATAAGAATCCAAATTCTGTTAGAGTTCTAGAAGGCTACTTTACCCTAAATCTCGCCTATTTAAAGGGTAACATGTTTCCTGAAACAGGCATCTTGAATATTCCATTAGCTGGTGGGTATTCGTAAAAAGATCGGGATCTCCAGTATCCCACAAATTCACGGGATATTAACAAAGAGATCAACAATCTTCAAAGTCTCAATAAATTCATGGGATATTTATAGATCAAAACTTTTTCTTCTTGATAATCAAATACATCAAGAAGATCTACAAACCCTCCTTTCATGGAGATCAAATCCAAATACTCCTACGTTCGATAAATACGCTACTAACGACCCTTGAATTATGGAGAAATTCATATCAAATCCTACGTTCGAGAAATATGCCATTGACAATCCTTGAATTATGGAGAGAATCATGAGAGAAGAATCAAGGGAGGAACAAATTTGTACCCCAATATAAATTATTATTTCTTTATATTTTATTTATGGTTGAAGTTTATTTACCATGAATTAAATTATGTTGGAAACAAATTGGTACGCCCAGTGGGACCAAATTTTCCCTTCATCTCTTCTCTCATAAATCAAATATGCAAATCTGTAGTCGCAGAATCGTAAAGATGGAAGCGGTACTTCAAGACTTGTCTTTCAGTTTCATCAAGTCTACACTCCGAAAAGCCTTGAAGCAGGGGGCATTTATAGTCATTGAAATTTTGTGGACTCTACAAAAAGAGTTCAATTTTGGTTAGAGTTCTTGGGGCTACTTTACCCTAAATCTAGCTTGATGGCTACTCAATGTAAACCCTAATTATGCCTATATAAAGAGGGAAAATATCCCTTTAAAGAGGCATCTCCAGTATCCCACAAATTTACGGGATATTCACAAAAATATCAACGATCTTCAAAGTTCCAATAAATTCATGGGATATTTATAGATCAAAACTCTTTCTTCTTGATAATCAAATACATCAAGAAGATCCACAAAACCTCCTTTCATGAAGATCAAATTCAAATACTCCTATGTTCGAGAAATACGCCACTAACATCCCTCAAATTATGAAGAAATTCATATCAAATTCTACGTTCCAGAAATATGTTGCTGACGGTCCTTGAATTATGGAGAAAATCAAGAGAGAAGAATCAAGGAAGGAACAGATTTGTACTCCCATCGTTTATCAATAAAACTATTGTTTCTTCATATTTTTATTTGCGGTTGAAGTTTATTTTCCACGAATTAAATTATGTTGAAAAAAAATTGACACGCCCAGTGGGACCAAATCTGCCCTTCTTCTCTTCTCTCATAAATCAAATATGCAAATCTGTAGCTGCAGGATCGTAAATATAGGAGTGGTACTTTAAGACTCGTCTTTAAGCGTCATCAAATCTACACTTCGACAAGCCTTGAAATAGGGGGCATTTATAGACATCTAAAATTTTTGGACTCTTCAATAAGAATCCAAATTCTGTTAGAGTTCTAGAATGCTACTTTACCCTAAATTTCGCCTATTTAAAGGGTAACATGTTCCCTGAAACAGGCATCTTGAATATTCCATAAGCTGGTGGGTATTCATAAAAAGATTGGGATCTCCAGTATCCCACAAATTCACGGGATATTAACAAAGAGATCAACAATCTTCAAAGTCTCAATAAATTCATGGGATATTTATAGATCAAAACTCTTTTTTCTTGATAATCAAATACATCAAGAAGATCCATAAAACCTCCTTTCATGGAGATCAAATCCAAATACTCCTACGTTTGATAAATACGCCATTAACAGCCCTCGAATTACGGAGAAATTCATATCAAATTCTACGTTCGAGAAATATGCCACTGACAATCCTCGAATTATGGAGAAAATTATGAGAGAAGAATCAAGGGAGGAACAGATTTATACCCCCATCATTTGTTAATAAAAATTATTGTTTCTTCATATTTTTATTTGTGGTTGAAGTTTATTTACCATGAATTAAATTATGTTGGAAACAAATTGGCACGCCCAGTGGGACCAAATCTGACCTTTATCTCTTCTCTCATAAATCATATATGTAAATCTGTAGCCACAAGATTGTAAAGATGGAAGCGGTACTTTAAAACTCGTCTTTGAGTTTCATCAAGTCTACACTCCAACAAGCCTTGAAGTTGAGGGCATTTGTAGACAATGAAATATTGTAGACTTTACAAAAAGAGTTCAATTTTGGTTAGAGTTCTTGGGGGCTACTTTACCCTAAATCTAGCTTGATGGTTATTCAACCTAAACCCTAAATTATGCCTATATAAAGGGGGGAAATAACTCTTTAAAAAGGCATCTCCAGTATCTCACAAATTCACGAGATATTCACAAAGAAATCAACGATTTAAAGTCCCAATAAATTTATGGGATATTTATAGATCAAAATCCTTTCTTCTTGATAATCAAATACATCAAGAAAATCCACAAAACCTCCTTTCATGGAGATCAAATCCAAATACTCCTATGTTCGATAAATACGCCACTAACGGCCCTCGAATTACGGAGAAATTCATATCAAATCCTACGTTCAAGAAATATG
>NW_025855989.1:0-1941 GCF_002878395.1 Capsicum annuum | reverse complement strand
GTGCAAAACCTCCTAACATCACTAGCCAAAATAAGCATAACCTCCTCTACGAAGGTCAAACACTCATCCAACTAGACTGAGTCCCATCTAAGTACATTAGATGGATGAGGAATGTATCATCATAATATAGAGACATGGAAAACTGGATGGATAGCAGTAAAATCTTAAGGTAGAGCTAACTCATAAGGCACCACAACAACTATGCGAAGAATCTCAAAAGGTCCAATATATCTAGGGTTGATCTTTTCCTTCAGGTCGAACCTCATCATACCCTTTATGGGCGATACATGGAGGATTACTCAATCACTAACTCTAAATCTCAAGGCATGAAAGCTATGATATTGATAGGACTTTTACCTACTCTAAGCTTCTCTAGACCTATCCTAAATCACTCTATCTCTATCCAATGACTCCTAAAGCAAATCAGTACTATGGGGCCAAACCTTGGAAGTTTCAAACCATCCAATCAGAGAATGATATCTCCTACCATACAAAGCCTCAAAATACGCCATCTCGATACTTAAATGATAACTGTTGTTATAAGAAAACTCTTCCAAGGATAATTTATCCTTCCACTGGCCCCTAAAATCCATAACATAGGCTCAGAGCAAATCCACAAGAACCTGAATAGTCTGCTTGCACTAGCCATTAATCTGCAAATAAAAGGTTGTACTAAGATCTACCTGAGTATCCAACCTCTCCTCAAAAAAGCTTTCCAAAACCTAGAAGTAATGATGGAACCTCGGTCTAAAATGATAAGTATAGGCATACCATGCAAATGGACTATCTTACAGACATAGATGTAAGAAAACTGCTCTGCGCTGAAGGACATCTAAATAGGAAGGAAATATGCTGATTTGGTCAATTGATCCATAATAACCCAAATACCATCAAAACCATAGGAAGTGCGAGGAAATCTACTAATGAAATCCATGGTAATTCGTTCCCACTACTATTCGAGAATGGGCAACCTCTGGATCAATCCACCTGTTCGTTGGTGTTTCGCCTTTAGCTACTGACAATAAAGGCAACAAACTACAAAATCTACCGTATCACTTTTCATACCACTCCACCAATAATGTTGTCTCAAATCTAATATAAATCTTAGTTATGCCCAGATAAAAATAATCTAGAGCTGTGAGCCTCATGCAAAATCAACTAAATCAGTTCATCAATTCTCCGAACACAAATGCGGCCATCAAATCTCAAAATGCCCTTGGAATCTATGGTGTTCCTCTTAGACTCACCAGTCAACACCTAATTATAAAGGAATCTAAGCTCACTATCCTTAAACTGGAGATCCCAAATCTGCTCACAAAGCAAAGACCTTACCTCAACACTAGAAAAAATCCTCCTAGGGTTTGAAATACCAAGGCAAACGATTAAGTCGACTAAGGACTAAATGTCCCATGCCAACGGCCTCTGAGAAACTAAAATACAAGCCACAATACTCATACTCATAACCTTCTAGGTCAAGGCATCTTCTACTACATTATCCTTTCCCAAATGATACAATATGAAAATATCATAATCTTTAAGCAACTCTATCCATCTATGTTGCCTAACATTAAGTTCACTTTGGGTCATATGAAGATGAAAACTATGATGATTGGTGAAAATCTCACAATGCACGCCATAAAGATAATGCCTCCAAATCTTAAGCACGAAAACTACTGCCGCCAACTCCAAGTCATAAGTAGCGTAGTTGCACTCGTGCACCTTAAATTATCTCAAAGCATAAGCAATAACATGACCCTACTACATTAAAACACAACCTAGACCAACACCAGAAGCATCAAAAAATATGATGAATCCCTCACCCTCTATAGAAAGATCTAGAATAGGAGCCGAAGTGAGAAAATCCCTGAGCTTTCCAAAGCTTGACTCACACTCCTTAGACTATTGAAAAGGAACCTCCTTCCAAGTTAATCTAGTCATAGG
>NW_025855988.1:0-4603 GCF_002878395.1 Capsicum annuum | reverse complement strand
AATAATATTGATGACAAATTTGCAATGTTCTAAATGAATGTCACTAAATTTTACGACATTAATAATTTATTTATTGACATTAACTAAAACGTTGGTAATTTCAATACAACATTTTATAAAGGTTATAAATAAGTGTCACAAAGAAAAATCTACCACCATTTAATCTAAATGTTAGAAATTAAGTGACATTTCATATAAATGTCATAAATTTCTTATCGATATTTACCTTAATGTCAAAAATAAAATGTCATATATCTCATACTAACTTTTGTCTAAATGTCAAAGATAAAATGTCGTAAATTTCTTACCAATATTTAGCTATATGTTGCAAATAAATGTCGTAAATTAATTTCGACATTTACCTAAATGTCTCGAAGTAAATGTCATAATTTTTTTCCGACATTTACCTAAATGTTGTAAACATTCCCGACACTAAAATTCGCGATATTTGTATCAAATTTAAATTAAATGTCGGTAGACAAATTTGTGACATTTTAAGTCCTTAATATGACATTTGTATAATGTCGTCGTATCTCTACTTTCTTGTAGTGAATATAGGGGGTCAATACAAATGCACTGGTACGCAGGTCAATCCAAAATAATGAATTTATACATATATAATATAGGTGTGAGCAAGTCATAAAACATTATGCATGAAATAGTTTAAAATACATGGGCCATTTCAAAAGATCTTAAAGAAATCTTATCAATGCGATTTCATTCTTTGTATTACTTTTGAGCTAGGTGGTACACCCTACATTTCTACAATCTCACGTGCTATATAGAATCCGCCCTTAACTCGGCGGCCAAGCCCCCAATCTAAGTTTGTCATAAGGATTGGAGTGTCAGCAAGGAGGGACACGCAAGATCACAAAGCAGGGTGTCATAATCCTCAATCAAGTCAACATGTCATGTAGTGCACGAGATCACAAAGCAGGGCTCCTAACCATAAATCCCAATTTGGGATGACATGAATCAAGGTGCACAAGATCACAAAGCTTGGTACCATAATTCCGTGTCGGCAAATCACGATTTCTAGCATAGAGCTTTCAACTCGTACTTTCTTCGGGTAACCATCTAACTCTCTTTAATCCCATTTTTAAACTTTTCTAAACATGCAACTTTCTGAATTCAAAATCTGAAAATCTGAGTGAAATCTGATTTCTATTCAATTCTATGTCTGTCATGGCATTGTCTGATTTGGTATCGTCATACCAAGACTTACAAGTCATGTTTCTGAGCCATTAAATATCATATCACAGTCTTTCAAAACATAAAGTTTAGACCACCATACTTCAAATAATTCAAGAAGATTCATTCTTCCAAAAATATTTATCAAATTATGCAAAGACCATTCTTTTCAATCTTTTCAACAAACATGTGGTGGTCGTGTACTCTTGGCAAACCATGAAATTCTTTCAATATATATATATATATATATATATATATATATATATATATATTCAATATTTATCAACATGTAAAACCCCCTCTCATCAATTTAAAATCAATCTTAAATAGTTCAACAATAGTCCAGAACATTGATACCATGCTTCTAAATAATATTCTAAAATCAAGAGGTATTGCAACATGAGAGGGAACGTAAATAATCATGCTCTAAATTCAATTAACAACTTAAACACATACATACATATATAAGATTACAAATCAATGCGGAGGAAAGGCCTCAAGACCTAATCAATATCATCAAAATCTTTAAAAGCATAAATCTAATTATAAATCAAAAATTCCTTTTTGTAATTCATGATTTCTAAACCTTTAACATGATTAAGAATAATTTACCATGCCCATGTAGGTATAAGAAAACCCCACGTACCTTAGATAATTTAGTTTGAAATATGGAACCCAGATCTTGATCCTTTTCTTGGAATTCTTGATCTTAGGGATGAGTTTTTAATCTTTGGGGAAAGGATTAGGGTTGGATTTTTGAGAGGAATTGATTAGTTTGTGATGTATTTTGCCCAAATACTGATTTTATTCCGTGTTGTGGCTGAGGTGAGACGAGGGAAAAGACGAAAATACCCTTAAGGAAGCAAAAAAGGTCGCAATAGTCCCTTAGTTGACAGGCTGATATGCTGAAGTAAATTGGGCATAACTTTTTACTCCGATGTTGGATTTGGACAAAATCAGTTGCGTTGGAAAGAGAACTCAAATACCTTTCATTTGATATATATAAATACACCCATTTTGTTAAATAACAGAAGTTATGGTCGACGAAAGTTGACCCAAGTTGAAGTGTCCACTAAAACTTAATCGATAGAATTGTTTTCAACTTGTCTTAGCGTTAGGGGATTCTTGTGACTTCAATTTATATTCAAAAGTTTTCCCACACTATAGGAGTGATCACCACACATACGTTAACAAGGAATAATTTAGTTCGGGTCTATACACATAGGAGCGATGGTCTAAATTCTAGCCTGAAAGTACGGGGTGTTACACATATCAAGGTGCTTTATGAGATTATCCTGATTCTCTATTCTTTGCTTTCTTTTAGTGCACGAATTTTATTTCCGCTTTGGATTTCACCGCTCATTGATGTTATATTTATTGCAACACTTTCAGATTATGGCTTCCATGAAGATGGACTAAAGGTACTAATATATCCTGCCAGCATGTCCCAAAAGGAGAAGATATAGTAATAGGATAAATGAAATCCATGGACACGATACAATGTGTGAATAATAATCTTTTTTTGCTTCTTCTCAGGAAAGTTCCATTGCTGCTTAAGAGAACCTATAGTGTCTTGAACAATTCAAAACACATGGTACCAACCTAGCCAGAAACAGGAGCGCACCTCCTCGTTACTAGATTTCTCAAGAGTTTCACCGCGACAGGATGCATAACATGCATTATAACAGTTTCACATTGTATAGGTTTTGTTCCAAAATGGTTTTATTTAACAGCATGGAATTTCTACCTAGCCAGTTTCAGTAAAAGTGAATTTATTATGCTTATGTGAATATCTATTCTCTTGTATACTTAACAATATACACGAATCATGCATATATTGTTCTTAGACTATATATTTTTTATGGTCAGCCTGTTACAAGAAGGGGGTACGATGTTCACATTCGAAGGAACAGAGAAGAAAAGCTCTCTCAAAGTTTATCTTAGAGTTCATAGTCCACAATTTTACTGGAAGGTACAAGTGATCGAGCCACTAAATGAAAAATTCAAAGGATTCTCCGATATGGAAAAAAATTTTCACATAAACTAATCGTTTATAGGTTGCAACTCAAGGCGACTTAGTCCTTGCTGATCCATTTATTCATAGGGACTTCTCTATTGTTGATAAGAACAACGGTCTGCTTAATCTTTTCATGGTGAGAAAGTGACTCTATTTCATTGTCAATAGATTATTATTGGTACTTGGCATCCTGAATTCCTTTACAGATTTTTGGTAACAACAGAGATTTGAAAGCATCTGTCACAAGGTCTAGTTAGAGAAGGTAAACAGTTTATTGAAACTATAATAAGGACATTGCAACTTTCGTTCATATGTTAAATCTTTTCCTTGCATATGCTCTCCGGAGGCTGGTGGACACCGATGTTTTTTACAGTTGCAGTATTATCTACAAAATATTTCATTCGGCATGTTTCAAACCAGAACACCCTAACTCAGGCTCGTAAGAGCATTTCTCTTCAGTATGATTTGGTAAATAACTAGTATACTATAGTCAATATCATAATGAAACTTGTTGTTTTCTTATGACTTTCACATCTTACATAGGCCTGTCGCTTCAAGTGTAGATTGAAAAGTTTATTTATCAATTTTTTTCAGAGTAATGAACTCTTCTCGCTCTTTCTAGATGAAACAATGACATATTTATGTGCAATTTTTAAGGTAAGAGCTCCTAAGTTGCTCAGATTCTCCAAAAATGTTGCCGCACCCATGTCGGATCCTTCAAAATTACACTATTTCTCAAGGATCTGACACGCACCCGTCGACATTCTTGAAGATTCCAAGCAACATAGAAGAGCTCTAAGATGCATTTATGTTCTTTAATCTTAATCTTAAGGTGATCTTTTTTCCCTTTGTAATTGTTCTAGAGTGTAATTATTTAGGGCGTGTTTGGTATGAAGGATGATCCTTGGTCCTAAGCCGGGGGTCTATCGAAAACAGCCTCTCTACCCCCATCGGGGGTAGTGGTATGGACTGCATACATTTTACCCTCTCCAGACCCCACTATGTGGGAATATACTAGGTATGTTGTTGTTGTTGTTGTAATTGTTCTAGAGTGAAGAGGAAAACCTGAAAGTTGCTCAAGAGAGGAAGATTTCTCTTCTTATTGAGAAGGTAAGTCATCAATAAACTAAATATGCACAGTATTAACTGTAACTAATTGTTACATGGAGCTGAAATTTCAAAGTGTAAATATATCATTTGTAAGGTAGATATAATTGTTATATGTAACTGTTTTGGTAATCTAAAAATTTTGTTATGAGTGTAGGATGATAGTTTTGAAAAGGCTACAACTTCATAACAAGTAGGGAAATTTAAAGAACCAAAATAGTAGCTCAGCATTAGTCTTAGTTCTAGTATGATATGCTAATCATCCTCTTCCCTATCTGGAACCACTTC
>NW_025855987.1:0-2509 GCF_002878395.1 Capsicum annuum | reverse complement strand
GTAAGTGTAAAACTTATTTGATTTGCAATCCAGACACTTGAAGATGTCACATATGATATGTTGAATATTGTCACTTGACAAAATTCATATGAAACTTTCTAAGGATTCAAAATGTTTGAAGCATATAAAAGTTTTTGAGAAACTTATTTAGAATCCTTATATTGTATAAGCTTATAGCTTGAAAATCATTAAAAATCCTGGAGAGTTTTCAAAAGCAATAAGATTATTTGCTGGTATGCGAAACATACCGAATTGGATTGGTCCTGAAGTACCATATCTTAGTCCAATTGATGTACTAATGTATCTTGCAAATACTACAAGGCATAATATAGCCTTTTCATTTATTCTCTTACCAAGATATGGTTCTGCTCCTATTAGGAGACATCGAAATGAGATCAAACACATGATTTTATTCTAAATCCTGCAGTCTTAATCTTGTTAGTTATGCTGATACTGGGTACTTATCTGACCGGTATAAAGCTCGATTTTAAATAAGCTACGTGTTCACATGTTGGGATACTACCATATCTTGGAGATATACAAAGTATTCTATCGTAGCTACTTCATCGAACCATGTTGTGATAATAGTTATTCATGAAGCAAATCGAGAATGTGTATGGTTGAGGTCCATGATACATCTCATTCGAGAAAAATGTGGTTTAAAATGTGACAATGTACCGACAGTTTTATATAGAGATAATGCAACATGTATAACACATCTTAATGGAGGATTCATAAAAGGAGATAGAACGAAGCACACTTCATCAAAGTTTTTCTACATACATGAGCTACAAAAGAATGGTGATATTAACGTGTAACAGATTCGTTCAAGTGACAGTGTGGCTGATTTATTCACCAATTCTTCTCTAATTGCAACTTTCAAGAAGATGGTGCACAAGATCGGGATGCAAAGGTTCAAGGATGATCTCATTAGGGGGAGTTAATACGCCTTGTACTCTTTTTTCCTTACGGGGTTTTGTCCCACTGGGTTTTCCTTATAATATTTTTAATGAGGTAGCCTAAATGCGTATTATTAGAAATGTATGCTCTTTTTCCTTCATTAGATTTTTTTTTCTACTGATTTTTTCCTAGTAAGATTTTAACGAGACACATTATCTACCAAATAGACATTCAAGAGGGAGTGTTATAAATGTATTTACATTGTAGTGAAGGTCTATCAAGATCTATCAACATCTACTTTGATATCTATTAGAATTTGAGTCATCTGTCTTTTACTCAAACTAGGAGTAAATTTCTCCTATAAATAGAAGGGTTCCTTCATTGTAAATTACTCTTCAAGAATCCTTCAAGAGAAATAACAATTACTCTCTATTCTCTAATCTCCTTCTTCTCTATTCTTTCTTGTTTTATAACACCTTTTTCATTTATTTTTTTCTTTTCACATATTTTTTTTCGTTTTCTTCTTCATTTTTTTTAAATCGCTTTTGTTTTTACACTTCTATTCTTAGTTTTTATTTCTCTTTTTTTTCCTTTTTCACTTCTTTTTTTTTTGAATTTTTATTTTTATTTTTTGTTTTTGTTTTTTTTCTATTTTTCTTTTGTTTTTTATTTGTTTTTACTCTTCTATCTCTATCTTTTATTTTTAAAAGACAAATATCTATATCATATATACATATTCAAAAAATATACAAAAAAATAGACATACAGATCTGTATATATATTTATGATAAAGAAAATACATATATATCTGCATATGTATTTACAAAAATACATATCTGACTCACATCTATATATAAACATATAGGACACAAAATTTCTATAACAAAATGACAATTATATACATATACATATAGGTAATAAAAAAATACATGATACATGTCTTAAACAATAAAAGAAAACAAATAAGCACATATGTTACCCTCTAAAATGACATAGTATGTATAGTTCAAAGACAAATCTAACAACGAATAAAATACATATAGCTTTGCATATGTATTTATAGAATACATACCTGATCCATAAACATATTCTTATTTTATATGAGTCACATTTATATTTCGCAAATACATATGAAGATATATAGTATAGTTATGTTTGTTACTATTTAGTATGAATATGATATGTATTTCGTAAATACATATGTATGTTTTGTACTGAAATACATATTTAGATCTGTGTGGCTATGTATTTTGTATATTTTTTAAATACGCGTATGTGATATACATATTTGTCTTTTTCAAAATAAAAGTTAGAGATAGAAGAAAGAAAACAAAAAAAATAAAAAGAAAAAAAGAAAAAAAACGAAAAAAAAGAGAAGTGAAAAAGAAAAAAAGGGAAGAAAGAGAAATAGAAGTGTAAGAATAAAAGAAAAAAAATAAAATAGAAAAAGAAAAAAAAAGATATGAGAAAAGAAAAAAAATTGAAAAAATGAAAAAAAAAATATAAGAGAGAAAATAAAGTGGAAAGAAAAAAATGAAAAAAAAAAGAAATCAAAATAAAAAAATAAGGTGAAAAAAATTAACAACAAAAAAAAGGTAGAGATATAAGA
>NW_025855986.1:197748-316178 GCF_002878395.1 Capsicum annuum | reverse complement strand
ATATTGGTGGTGATAGTTCAAATAACTATTTAAGCTCTGGGCTTGAGACGCCCTCGTTGGCTAACTTGAACAGATGAGCCTGAGATGCTGCAGCCCTGTCTAAACTGAGTTCTGCAGTAAAATTGTTCTAAAATCATATGATTAAGTGTTATAAAATGCTACATATTGAAATTAAGAATGTAAACTAATAGTCAAATCAAGCTTATAGGAAAAAATGTGATTACGCAGTCCAAAACTGTAGCTATCTTTCTATGTCCTTGACGGGATATGAGATAAGTATTTCATATTAAAAAAAGCTTCTCTTGCGAACAATGTCAGCTCTGATGCATCCAATATATGAAATAATTCTATCTCTTGTTTTCTTTCTATAAACTAACATTGGCAAAACAAAGTATAAGGACTTATCTTCTAAATCAGTTGCTTAAAATGTGTTTTTCTTAAGATAGTTGATAGTTAATATGTTGATCAAAGTTAAGAGGAGTTATCAGATTCAATAATGATACAACACTTTAGAATTTAAACAAGTAATGAATAATGATTATTATCTTCTGCCCAAACAAAACTTTATCATCTTTATATTTTATCTTCCTTTGTTATGACAACTTTGTGAGTTCACTGGCATCTCTCTAAGGCAACTTCTAACTTCTTAGCCTCGACTTCTGTGGTTATGTTATCTTCATTCTCCATAAGTTTTTTCCCATTGCTTATTTCACAACCAACATCAGATGCATCATTTATCTTATCAGGAGTTGGAATGTATAGGACCCAATGTCACTTTTTTGGAAATTTTTTTAGACCTTTTTAGACGAAGATACAGTTGTTTTGCAACTAGCATCTGATGCATCACTCATCTCCTCTAGAATTAAAACAACCAGGGACTCAATGTCACTCTTTTTGGGTTTTCCTTTTAGGCCTTTTGGATAAAGATACTGGTAATTATTTATACATTTTAGATAGTAGTAAATGTTTTATGCAATTCTGGTTCACTATGTTTATTTCATTTGCAGGAAGCATCTTTTGATAGACCAGCCACTCGTGAAGAGGTATGGAAGAAGACCCATATGAAAATTAGAGATGAAAAAGAAGTCTAGGTTGAAACACGGGCAGAGGATACTTACGTAAGTTCATATCTTACTTAGAGTTTATTTTATATAACTTATTATATACTAATTTTACTTTTAATATAGAATCGATACTTTCAAGCAATTGAAGAGATCAAAAGGAGTCAACCGACATATGATCAAGGCAATTCAACCATGCCATCAAGGGGAAGAAACTCTCTCATGCTGGTTGGATATAATTGGGGGCGTGTGTAAGGGAAAGGCATCTGACCTTTGCTCTGAGAAGAACTTTTAACGTCTTTACTGTTGATTGCAAGGTATAGGGAGTTCTGCCATCATATGATAAATTTGATGAGATGCGACAGGAAGTTTGGGAGCTTGCTAGGAAGTATGAGGAGGAACAAAAAAGATGGAGAAGTGGCGTAGGGCGACACTTGAGTTAGACGTCAAAGAATTCAAAGCTCACGTAAATACCTTGATGATGATGGTGGAGAGGATGGAATTGAGTGGTATTGTTGTTTTAGGTTTGAATTTTGTTAGTTTGGAGTGTTTGAAAGAATTCGTTTGGTGATTCTTTGCACACCTTTTGATACTTGTTTGTACATTGTTTAAGTTGGATGAATATGTACGAAGTTTGGTGATTCATTATCACCTTTTGATAATGTTTGAATTGTTTCGGAAGTGTTTTTCTTATTGTTTTGCTGGTTAATATTGGTTGTAGGTCGATTTTCTATTTAAATATTGAGTTTTAGTGCAGTAAAAAATTAATAATAACACCAGATTGGCAAGGGACTTATGTAGCTATATCAATCAAAATATTTAAATATTAAATTAATTTTTTATTCAACTTAGCGAGGGATATCTCTCAATATATTTAAATTTATAATTTGTGTTAATTTTCGTGTACCAAGGGTCATCCCTCATTAAATAATAAATTAATATTATATATATTTTTAATATAGTGAGGGACGCCTCTCACTAAATAATAAATTAATACTATAAATATTTTTAATATAGCACGGGACACCCCTCACTAAATAATAAATTAATATTATATATATTTTTAAATATAGCAAGGGACGTCCCTCACTATATAATATTTTTTAAAAAAATTGTGAGATCAAAATAGCGATGATTGAGTGTCGAATTCTTCACTACTTTGCGAGGGTCTCCCTCACTAATAATTAGCAAGGCTCAAATTAGCAAGATACCTTGTAGTGATGGTTTCCCTCACTAAATCTTGATTAGTGAGGTACATCCTCACTAAATCACATGGCTAAGACAAGACTTTTTAGTAGTATAAAGAAGAAGATGCAATATCTCAAAGTACTAACTGGTGAAGGCATAGCAAATGCTGGTTCTATGAACTTCCCAGCATCCATTGGAAACAGGCAGCCGTTTCAGCAGCAGCAATCTCCTTTACAGCAACAACAGGAGCAGCAACTGCAGGAAGCTGGAGATATTAAGTTGAGAAGTTCAGGATCATCTGCTAAAGATGACCGTTCTTCTGAGATCAGACGGGATTAAAAACTTTAGTCAGCCATGGTTGAACTGGCAATGAAGAGTTAGTGTACGCTTGAGTCCTCATGATGTCATACAGCTCATCATTGATTATCTTTCATCAGCTTCTCACATGATGAGATACAGACCATATTTCATCAACTTTTCCTGCATTTTAGTGCTTCCTTGGGTCTTAGTGATACTGTAGTTGAAACGGTGTAGCGTCATTGTTTTGCGCCTATTCACCAAGGACTTCTGCGTGACCAGTAGTTTTCGTATTAGTCCTTTGGTACCTAAAAAGCTAAGCAACTGCAGTTTCTTTTAGTGTTCTATCATTTTTTCGTCTTACAGCGGGCTGCCAAGCTAAGCAATGTAGACAGTGTTTCCTGGTGGTACCTTTCATAGTTTCATTCCAGGGATGAAAAACTACAAGCTAGGCTTCTGAGAATGCTAGGCAGATCCTTAGATAAGCCGTGGTAACTAGTTTGATGCAATTAAGTCAAATTATTTTTAAATAATAGAAATTACTATTTTCTGAGCCGTGGTAACAATTGTTAAACTTTACTTAGCTTAACTATCGTATAAGTTAATCAATCAATATTATTTTAACAAAGATGCTCACTTTTTTTGCTGTAATTATTGTTATGTAGATTAATCAATCAATAATATTCTGTAATGTATATCTACTTAGTGTAGTTATCAAATTATAAGATGATCAATCAGTAACATTACATAAGAATATCATTAATTCACTTCTATTTACTACAATATCGACTATATGCTAATCAATTACTTATAGTATTACATATACCACTAATACACATTTTTTTTCCTATTATCAAATTAATTATAAGCTAATATAATTCATCAATTTTTGTTAAGAATACCACTAAAACATTTCTACTTATTCTAATTATCACTATCTAAGTTACTCATTCAATTATAACATTTTTAATATATATATATATATATAAACAGTGTGAAGGACATTATAAATGTTATTTGAACTTTTTGTCCTTCATTAGAAGTTTTTGCTTTAAACAAAATCATTTTTTCAGTATTTTTTTTCCTAATATTTAAGAGTTGAAAATTGATTAAATATATTTATGGTAAAACCTGTTCTTATTAGAAGTCATCAGAATTAATGACAACTAATATTTTTTCCATTAGTTTAATAATTCTAAATCAACTAAATTTGATTTTAAGAACATATGAAAAATTCAGAAATAAATATAAAAGTATTAGAATAAGAAAAATTTAAGAAGTGTCAATTTTTTAAAAGTTTTAAGTATTTTAAGAATGTAATCAATGATTTTATTAAGATTTAACTTTAAAAACAAGGAAAGATTTTAAATATAGAAAAAAAGAAAATAATCATATCACAGATGTGGTTCAAATTGATGAGTCTCTCTTAGTCTCTGGCATTAAGGGAAAGAGGTATTGATGACAAACGCAAAAGTTATGATCCATCAACTACTTGGAACTTCAGGTGGCAAATATGTGTGTGTGCGCTTACATTAATATATTAAAGTCTGAAGTATCTTTGAAAAGTGATTTAAACTTTTTACACTTGATTAAAATTTCCGCAATATATAAAATGATTTAACTTTAAGCATCAAACATTACACGTTTGAGGCACGTGCGGTTAGACTAATATATATATATATATATATATATGTATATATATATATATGTATATATATATATATATATGTATATATAAATATAAAAAATTTTGGTTATGTGTAGAAAACTAATGTAATTTAATAGTATGAAAAGAAAAAAAATTAAAGCAATTATTGAGGGATCAAACAATTGATGTCATTGCTATTTTTTTTTCTTCAAATCTATTACTCCGTATGGTTATTTATTAAATACTCAATTTTTACATATTTAATTTAGTGAGAAACTTCCCTCACTACAATGAAAAAAATCATAAAATAATTATATGTATCTTATTGAGGACTCCTTGGATAACATAAATTTCATTTTCATTTTTATTTTATTAATGCATTGTTTACAGCTAAAGAAACAAATAAAAATTATGCTTAAATTTTCTTTGAAATATGAATTTATTTGTTATTATTTAGCAAGGGAAATCCCTCGCTATAACAAATTTAATATTATCTTTTTATTATCATCATATTTTAGTGAGGGATGTCCCTCTTCGCCTTTTAAAAAAAATAAAAATTAATATATTAGAAATTATATTTAAATTTTCTTTGAAATATGAGTTTATTTGTTATTATTTAGCGAGGAAAATCCCTTGCTATAATAAATTTAATATTTACTTTTTATTATCATCATATTTTAGTGAGGGATGTCCCTCTTGCCTTTATTTTTTTTTAAAAAAAAAGAAAATGAAAATATTTAATTTGTATGAGGGACAACGTCACAAAGTCTCTCACAATAACAACATACAATTTGTCCCTCACTAATCTTGGTAGCTAATAGCCAAGTTTTTAGTAGTGCAAGTTTGATGCAATTAAGTTAAATTATTTTTAAATAATTGAAATTATTATTTTCTGTGTGTGTGTTGGGGAGTTGGGTTTGGGGGGAGGGGGGGTGAATGCCGCGTATTAATTTGTACGCATACATTTACCGAGAATGCCCTAGATGGCCGTTTGTGCACAAGACTGGGATATGGGGGTTGGGGATAATAGTTAGTATTTGAATCCTACATCACTAAGGGTGCATTTGTTTTTTTTAAGATTAAGACGTCTGAATCTGAATGGATATCTGAATGATAAAGATGTTGTATCTAGATCTGAATACTGAATGATTAAGACTGTTTGATTTTGAACATCTGAATATATATAATTTATTTATTTGTAATAAATATGCAATTCAAATTTTAAAAGTAATAAAATATTATATTATATATATAAAAAATATTACATAAAGTATTAGCTTAAACAACAAAATTATTATTTGAGTGATAATTAAAATATTTAAAGATAAATATATTATGTTAAATATAATTATTGAATTATTTAAATTATTAAAAAAATATATCAATTAAAAATTATTGTGATATGATGTAATGATTAAAAAATTAAATTCAAAATAAAGTAATCTGTCAATTAAATTGACCCAACAAACTAAAATAATTAATCAGATATAATTTTGACTTAGATGCATAAATATTTGAATAACTAATTAATACAAGAACAGACACATGTTTATTTGTTAACCATGAAATTTGAGTGAAAATATCATTAGTAAGTTTAATGTTACGTTATGAACAGGCACTCATAAGATTCTATTATCCAAAGAACTACAAATTTTATAATCAAAATAAAAATTGCAAGAAGAAATTTAAAGTTTAGCAAATAATGAATACAGAAATCGATAACTAAAATATTTATAAAAAAATTTGGTGAATCATTCCTAAAAGAGAAGGAAAGAAAGTAAAGAGGAGGAGAGAGAGAAACATGAAGAGAGGGAGAGATAACGTAAAAAGAGGGAGAGAGATAACGTGAAAAGAGAGGGAGAGAGATAACGTGAAAAGAGAGAGGAAATAATGAAGTGATAGAGTTAGAGATTATATTTTTAAAAGAGTCTGAATGTTATTCAGACTTCTTTTCATATCTGATCCATTAAGATGTTTTCAGATACATTAAGAGGCTCTTTGAAAAAAAAAAAACAAATGCACTTAATGGGCTGAAGTCTGAACCATTAATATTCAGACATCCATTAAGTGCAAACAAATAGGGCCTAAAGCACTAAATTTCAACACCGTTGGACTCATATATAATATACCCTTTTCTATCTTTGTTTATGTGACATTTTATATGTAGTGGTAAAAATGATACTCTCTTCGTCTCAATTCATGTGTTATTTTTCAAATTTTGATATTTAAACAGGTCTACTTTTTATTGTAGTTTTTTCATATATTTTTTCAGTATTTTGAATTGTCAATTATTATGACTAATAGTATTTTTACGTAGTTTTCAACTAAATAAATTTTGTGCAAACCACTTGAAAATTTCATGCTCAAATTCACGATCAAAATTAATTTTTTTGACTATCCAAATCTAAATTGTATCATATAAATTGAGAGAGGTAGTAATATCTTCCTATACAAATTAATTTTAAATTTTATTTTACTCTTAGGGTTGTTTGGTAGAGTGTAATAATGTCGAATATGGTGTATTAGTAATGCTTGTATTAATTATGCTAAACCTGTCAAACGGGTTGGGTTGACTCGGCCGACCCCGCCCACTTACAAAAACCGGCCCAGTTTGACCTGATCCAGTCAGGCCACGGGCTATAGGGTACCGGGTCCTGGGGCGGTTTAATTTTTTTTGGGCCCGGTTATATCGTCCCGGATCAAAGTCGTTCCAGGCCCGCCGGTTAACCGGCCTGGCCCGGCCAGGTTTCCTTTTTTTTTTTTGGAGATTGGGAAAAACTAGCCGTTGGCCCAACGGCTATATAGTCGTTTTTGGGTCCAAACGGCTAGTTTGGTCCTTTTAATTAAAAAAAAAAATTACATTTAAAATTATTTTTTAACCCCAAAAAAATTCCTATAAATATCGTACACTTTCAAACATTTTCCACACAATTTTCACTCTCTCAAATCTCATTCTCTCTCAACTCTCAATTCTCAAATATTCTATATATTTAATTTCCTAAAGTGCTCACTTTAATTTTTTAATTTTGCAATTACAAAGTACGAGTGGAAGTTTCTAAAGTCGCAACCTTTGGATACTTTCAAAATTTGGTATTGTCGTTCCATCTCTTACGTTTAATTTTTAATTTGTGTATTAATTGTTGAATATTTAATTTTATTATATTTGTGTATTTTGATTTTTTTTAGTTTAATTTATATTTTGGATAAATTAAGAAACCTCGCCACCAAAGGTGTTAAAATTTTTTGTCCCAGAAGCAGTAGTGGTGGTAAAAAGCGAATTACTAGCGGTAGAGGTACTTCAAGTAGTAGATATACCCGTGTGCCTCCGACACTGCTTAGTCAACCTTTTGAGGAAGAAGTAGGTGTACCTTTAGGTGTAGGTGCCCACGATATGAATTATGTAGAAGCTCAAAAAAATTACAGTATAGAAGAAGAAAATGAAGTAGGTGCGGTTAATTTAGACAAAGATGATGAAAATATTGATGAGACACCCGCGGTAGAAAATGCTAACATTAAATCTGAATTGGTTAATCTCCCTCCTCGTCCTCCCCGTTCCCCAAGAGTTCGTAAAACAACTAGTATTGCATGACAATTTTTTGAACGTATATCAGATACTGAGGTACAATGCAATATTAGTCAACAAATATATAAGGAAAAAAGAGGAGGCAAGCAAGGGGGTATGGGTACACTAATGAGAAATATAGGTGATGTTCACGAAACCGGCCTGTTTAACTTGGCTCGGATCTGGACCAGTCCACAACCCGGATAAAAATCACGGGCCGGTTCCGAATTAACCTGGCCTGACCCACCTGACATCCATAATATGCTGACACTATTTCTTATATATTGTTTGATGTGATGTATTAGAAATAATATGCACTACATAATTTTATAAAATAATGTTTATTTACGAAATACCCTCCCTTACCTTTGTATTCTCTCTTTTTAACAAATTCTTTTGACTTTAAAATCAAACAATTCCACAAAAATAAAATTAATTAGTTGTTGCCAATGGATTTTTCCCATTCTTCTACCACCAGATTTTTCTGCAGGCCATGAGCCATCATGACTCTAGTGGTGATGCTAGCCAATTTGAGAATTTTTAACATCACCGTTGTGAGCCTGTGGCCTCAAAATTTCAGTGAGGACTAACCTTATAATTAACATGGCAAAATACAGAAAAGAAAGAAGCATCTTTTACGACATAATATGATGCAAAAATAAATTGGGAATTGTAAAAAATGGTAGAAAGAGGAACTTGAAATATTTTGAGGGGTAATAGTGTCATTAACCAAGTTAATGTACGTATTGAAATCCTTTGTACTACTAATATATGAAAAATAACGGTATTAATAATACACACTTCAATACACAATAGTGTACAAACTAATGCAAGCATTAGTTATACATAAGCTAAAAAAATGTATCAAACAAGGTATGAGTAATATAAAAGTATAATACATGCATTATATTTTCTAATACACTCTATCAAACGACCCCTTAATAAAATCATTTATAACTTATACAAATATCTACAACTTGTTTAAGAGAATAATTTATTTATTTTTTTAAAAATTAAGTCTATAAATTTCTGAACTCACTGTTCAATCAAACCCAATGAGATGAACTAAGACGGAAGAAGTAAGTCAAAACATGATACGAAGAAAAAACAAAAGTTGGTATAAGTTTAAGCAAGAAACAAATACTCCCTTCGTTCCATTTTATGTGTCGCCATTTGATCGGGCACGGAGTTTAAGAAATAAGGAAAAACTTGATAAAGTTTACCAAATTATCCTTTATCAAAAAATGTGTCAATATCTTTTTTTTTTAATTAAGTGGGACCAATAAGGGTAAAACGGTAATTGTTCCTTTAAAAAGTTGCCAAATAAGGAAATGCGACACTTATTTTGGGACGGATTAAAAAGGAAATGATGACACATAATTTGGGACAGAGGGAGTACAATGTAACTTCTCCCTGTTTATTTGTAGGACTATTGAAATAGACAAGGAAAGAAGAACTTTTTGTTGGTGTAATATACCACAATAGCAATAAATGATTATAGTTGAAGATAAAATGTACAAAAATGAAGAAAATAAAATAATCTTCTTTTTGGCTGAGGTGCAGATATCTCGTTTTGTTTAAGAAGATTCAAGCACATTGCGGCATAATCTACACCAATCCAGTAGTGTATCTCGTGACTTGTCCCCTTCAGGATACAACAGTCCATCAACGATGTACAACTCAAGCAACTCCGGATTAGTTGAAGAGTCCAAAGCTCCACCATAATAACACCTTCCTTCAACATATATTTACCTTCTTTATGTGGTGAATAAAGTTAAAGACTTAAAATATTTTCTTTGTCTCAACTCTTTCTTTCACTAATATAATTTTCTCGTTTTTTGTGTTTCTCCTTTTCAGTTATTTTCTTAAATAATTAATAAAGGAAAATCCTTATGCTTTTTCAAAATTATTTAGAGAAACACGTTTCAATAATTGACACATTGCATTATATCTGAATATTGGTAAGTATAAGCCAAAATATTAATCAAGAAAAAATATAGCTTAAGGTACCTAATGATGACATGTAAAAATAATAATTAACAAAATAATATAAAATTATTCTGGACTTTGAAAAGTATTGAAATTGGTAGACAATTGGTAGACTGATTGACTAAATTTGACCAAATGAATTGTATTAACAGATGTATTTAAGATTAATAATATTTTAGATCTGTTTAATACTCCACCATCTCATATTAGTTAATATTTTTCGGTGTTTAAGAAATCATTAATGGAATGGTTAATTTTACTACAACAACTTTTTATCCATATTAATGAACATAAACATAATTTATTTAAATATCCAAACATTATATTAATTATATGGATAGAATGAAAAAACTTTAATTACTTCTATATTGGTAAGTGAACAACTAATTTAGAATATTTATTTTTGATAAGATGACCAATTAAAATAAAACGAAGAAAGAATAAATATAAAGAATAGATTGTACAATAATACGCTTAATTTGGCTAAATGCTTTTAATAGTGAATAATTGATTTCGGTCTTATCCTCAAACTAATTCAATATAATTGAAAAACTCACTTAAATTTATAATCATGAATTTACGTCAAAGGCGAAGTGACAAATATCTTGACTAAAACTACAATATATAGTTACAATTTCAAAAATATTATGAAATGTGTTACATTTAGATTTCACAACAAATACATAATATATACGCTCTAATATGGTGATAAAATAAATATTTTGTGCATTTTAGCTGATACCCGCATATTATAATTAATTTTCACCACTTAAATATTACTTTTCTATTGGTACAACTTATATGCATCTCATTTGGTAAAATATAATTATGTTTATAGATACACGAAATGTAACTACATTCGTAATTATATTCTAAGTTATAGTTATTTGTGACACTTTCTCAAAAACAAATACAAAGCACAATGTGTCACACCCCTTTTGTTAACTCCAAAAAAAAGATTAATTTGAAGTTTGGAAGGGTTTTCATTATTAAGTGACAAAATGGAGATTTGTTTCAAAAGAGACCTTTTATATTCAAAACTCAGAGTCGCCATTTGGCATAATCCGGTGTGCCAAGTCACCTTTGGAAATCCTTTTCAAAACGGTTTTGACTCTATAACTGATCTGCGAACAGAGATTTTGGTTAAGGAATTCTGTTGACCGAGGGAAAGGTGTTACGAACCCCTCGATCCTGTGGTTCAACCACGGTCGCTTGGTGGAGCATATCGGCTAATTTGACATTACAAATGTATAAGCCACACAAAAAAAACACATAAAGCAATCAATCAAACAAACGAAACAAAACAAATCCAAAATATAGTGTTCAGTCCAATTATACAGTCCAAAAATAAAAATAATGCGAAAAATAAATCCTATTCTAAACTACCCTAATCCTGAACTACGCTCCCGTGCTTTACCCGATGCCTCGGGCCTTGATCGCAAACCTCTTTTGAAGACATAATATGTCGGGGCATTCCTCGGTGAATAAATACAATGAGCCTCGGGGCATTCCCTGGCTAAATGAATACATTTAATAAAATGCGATAAAAATGGAGAAAATCACTCAACACAAACATTTACACATTCGATGATTAGAATCCTACAAGTTGCCTACTCCAAAACTTGGAATTTGCCTATCAATTTTGGCCTAAACATGATACTATCGTGTTCAACAATTAATAAAATAATCAACATTCACCAAATCAATCTTTCAATTCCCAACCCCCTAATTTCATGCTCAATCAATGATTAACACATGCTTCGATTATCAATTCACTTTTCAAAGTCTGAAACCAACATCAACCAACTCACAACAAGGATTCAAACATAACAAACACACAAATCATTCACAATTACGTAAAAATTAAAGAAAGAAGAGATAGAATTTGTTAGGGATTATGTTAAGGGTTGTTATTTTTTGTATTTTTGTGGGGTATAATCACATAGATGAGGGTGTATGGTAATGTGACATAAAAATGAATAAAATTAGATTTGGAAGGGACAAAATTAGGTGTCTACAGCATGTCCACTTTGAATGTAAACACAAAGTGTTTTCAGAAAAAGAAGTAGACAACGAGATAGAATTTTATCCCGACCATTATTAAAAGAATGAAAGAGAAAAAAGGAGGGACACCAAGTCTTGACTTAGGACATCCTACCTACCCAAGTTATGAGGGAATCAAGTGGCAGGTATCTCAAAGGATTGGAAGGAAATGGACTATACCGAGTTGGAGAGTCGAGTGAGGTCCCATCGAGGTTCTGGTCGCGGTCTGTCATTACATCAAAAAATGAAAAATTACAAGAGTTAAAAAGATAAATAAAATTACAAAATTCCTATCTATGCAGCTTCTTTTGAACTCTTGTCTTGAGTTTCATCACCCTATTCTTCAGGCGGGCTCCTAACTTATAATTTTTCAATTTGTTGCTTGACTTTCAATTGTTTCACCTTGTTGATTTACTTTCCATTTATTCGCTTTGTGCTTCGGGCGGGATCCAATGTTGTTTGAGTTATCAAAACAAGGAAGTGCATCTTCTTACAAATCTCGTTTGAATTACCCAAACAAGGAAGTGCGTCTCCTTATAGATGTTGCTTGAATTACCCAAACAAGGAAGTACGTCTCCTTACAGATGTTGCTTGAATTACCAAAATAAAGAAGTACATCTCCTTACAAATGCCGGTTGAATTACCCAAATAAGGAAGTGTGTCTCCTTACAAATGCCGCTTGAATTACCCAAACAAAGAAATGTGTCTCCCTACAAATGTTGCTAGAAATACCCAAACAGGAAAGTGCGTCTCCTTACCAATGCCTCTTGAATTACCAAAACAAGGAAGTGCGTCTCCTTACCAATGCCGCTTAAATTACCAAAATAAAGAAGTGTGTCTCCTTGCCAATGCTGATTGAATTACCCAAATAAGGAAGTGCATCTCCTTACAAATATTGCTAGAAATACCCAAACAGGAAAGTGCGTCTCCTTACCAATGCCTCTGAAATTACCAAAACAAGGAAGCGCGTCTCCTTACCAATGCCGCTTAAACTACCAAAACAAGAAAGTGTGTCTCCTTACCAATGCTGCTTGAATTACCCAAATAAGGAAGTGCGTCACCTTACAGATGTTTCTTGAATTGTCTAAACAAGGAAATGCGTCTTCTTACAAATGTTGCTTGAATTTTCCAAACAAGAAAATGCATATCCTTACAAATACCGCTTGAATTACCAAACAAGAAATTGCATCTCGTTACAAATACCGCTTGAATTACCAAATAAGGAAGTGCTTTTCCTCACAAATGTTGCTTGAATTATCTAAATAAGAAAGTACGTCTCCTTACAAATGTTGCTTAAATTACCAAAACAAAGAAGTGTGTGTCCTTACTAATGCTGCTTGAATTACCCAAACAAGAAAGCGTGTCTTCTTACAAATGTTACTAAAAATACCCAAATAGGAAAGTGTGTCTCCTTACCAATGCCTTTTAAATTACCAAAACAAGGAAGTGTGTCTCCTTACCAATGCCTCTTAAATTACTAAAACAAGAAAGTGTGTCTCCTTATCAATGCTGCTTGAATTACCTACACAAGGAAGTGTGTCTCTTTACATATGTTGCTTAAATTGTCCAAACAAGAAAGTGTGTCTCCTTACAAATGTTGCTTGAATTGTTCAACAAGGAAGTGCATCTCCTTACAAATACCACTTGAATTACCCAAATATGGAAGTGTGTCTCTCTACAAATGATGTTTGAATTACCCAAACAAGGAAGTGCGTCTTCTTACAAATATCACTTGAATTACCAAACAAGAAAGTGTGTCTTCTTACAAATACTGCTTGAATTACCAAACAAGAAAGTGCGTCTCCTTACAAATATTTCTTGAACTGCCCAAACAAAGAAGTGCATCTCCTTACAAATACCACTTGAATTGCCCAAATATGGAAGTGCGTCTCTATACAAATGTTGCTTGAATTACCCAAACAAGTCTGTCTCCTTACAAATGTCACTTGAATTTTTCAAGGAAATGCGTCTCCTTACAAATGCTTGAATTACCCAAACAAGGAAGTGCATCACCTTACAAATGTTGCTTGAATTTCCCATACAAGGAAGTACATCTCCTTACAAATACCGCTAGAAATACCCAAACAGGAAAGTACGTCTCCTTACCAATGTATCTTAAATTACCAAAACAAGGAAGTGTGTCTCCTTACCAATGCCTCTTAAATTACCAAAACAAGAAAGTGTGTCTCCTTACCAATGCCGCTTGATTTACCCAAATAAGAAAGTGCGTCTTTTTACAGATGTTGCTTGAATTATCCAAACAAGGAAGTGTGTCTCTTTACAAATATTGCTTGAATTTCCCAAACAAGGTAGTGCATCTCCTTATAAATATCGCTTGAATTACCAAACAAGGAATTGCGTCTCCTTACAAATACCGCTTGAATTACCAAACACGGAAGTGTGTTTTCTTACAAATGTTGCTTGAATTACCAAAACAAGGAAGTGCATATCCTTACAAATGTTGCTTAAATTACCAAAATAAGAAATTGTGTCTCCTTACCAATGCTGCTTGAATTATCCAAACAAGAAAGTGCGCCTCCTTACAAATGTCACTTGAATTTTTCAAGAAAATGTGTCTCCTTGACAAGGAAGTGTGTCTCCTAGAGATCTTGAATTATGAGTTTTACCATGGTTTTTATTACCAAACTTGTGCAATAACATTGCCTCTTGCATTTGTAGAAGTGAGAAATTATGGTCTTTGATGTTTAGGCTCCAAAATCCTTGATCTAAATGTAACATGCGTTCCTGTTTCATACAAAGAAAAATTGTGAGTTTAAGACATGGTGGATGGTTTGTGACTTTAGCTTTCGCAGCAATTGCTCTTTACCTTGTAACATTTAACTTTGCTTCCAACCATTAGCATATGCATCCTTCCAACCATTAGCATATGTATCGACTTGCTGCACCACTGACCAAACTCAGATTATCAAGAGTGACTCTGAAATAATTATAGTATCTCTGCTTTGCCATACTCCTCAGATAAACCCCTTGAACCTTCGTATTTTCATAAGTTTTCAAACTTATCTGTTTGACAAAACTTTCTGCATGCCTTATTTTGGCTCACAATCATGTCTCTTTCATGTGCTAGCTTTTGTCTTGCTTTGTGCAATTAGAGAAACTGGTAGCCAGTTTTGAAATCTTTTCTCACTTGTTTTGTTATGGAGTTGGCTCAAAGACTGGAGAAAAAATGACAATGATTTTTTTATTATTTGGATAACTGACTCAAGAAAATAAAAATAAAGATAAAGAAAAGAAAGAAAAGATAATAAATGTCCCCATTTGAAACAAAAAAAATAAAAAATTTATCTAAAAATGACAATCAACTCTAATGATTATGCCATGCATTTTGATTAAGCTTCCTGATCTTTCCATCCAAACTTTGTACCAATTGTTGTTGAGTTAATGGCCATGAAACTGAGTTGTTTCTTTAGGTCAATTGCCTTTAAGACCTCATTCGGCTAGTGACACCTTGATGGATTTTACCAACAAGCCTCTCTCATTCTTTTTCTCTCAGTTCACCATTGTTTATTTCTCAGTTCGATCCCCAGCAGAGTTGCCAGAGCTGTCACACCCTTTTTTTTTTAACTCTAAAAAAAAGATTAATTTGAAGTTTCGAAGGGTTTTCCACTAATGAGATTCTCTTATCTTTATTTCCCTTAACTCACAGTCGTCTTACGGTGCTCGTGAGAGTTTTCACCGATAAGACTCTCTCATTTTTATCTCTCTCAACTTACCATCATCTTATGGTGCCCGTGAGAGTTTTCACCAATAAGACTCTCTCATTTTTATTTTTTCCTGATTTCTCATGCTAAGGAAGATAAGTAGTTCCCAAATGCATCATCATATCCCTTGCATACTTAGCCTTAACATCCTCGAAGATTGATCTGAAGGTCTTTCTTTGGTTGTAATGTGTCTTTTTGATAGGGTTAGAAAGAAAGAATGGCATGGGGCCCAAACGACACTTGAAGTGGGGTAAGACTTACAACTTTTGAAATCGACTCAAACAATGAGGATTAACTCATGCCCTAGTTTCTTTGACTGGGAAATTCTAAATTGTTTATTTGGTTGGAATGAGCCCTTAGTAGGGCCGCCTACGTATCTCACCCCCGAGAGAGGAGAATCAGGTCATGCGTAGTTCTGGCAGCTTGTTCTTTCACTTGATTCAAAAAATTTTCTTTCATTAACTCTTTCTCTTTGGGATTTTTCTGACTTTATTTTTCTTGACATTCTTCTCTTTTTTTCTGTTTGGACATATTTTTTTTTTCTTTTTTTTAATTTTTTTCTGACTCTATTGTTTTGCTTGACACTTTTGTTTTGAGCTTTGTTGACTCTATCTTGATTCCAAAATAGGGCTATGAAAGAAAATAACACTAAGGCTCAAATGTGGTAAACAAAGGATGACACAATGTTTGGATAACAGAATGAAATGCCTTCGTCATATCAATCCTTGAAAATGCTGGTACACATCATGTAATATGAAAATGAAAGATAAAGATAATTTGTGACATCTTTTAAAAATTAACTTTGACTGAGTCTGTGCATCACTACTTCTTCTGCATTTTTCTAGCATATAACTCCACTTTCGTTGTACATTCCTCACATTGGATGAATTATGATTTCGTGGAGCTGAATTTCTTTCTGTTCACGCAGATACTATTTGACCTAATTGAGACATGTCTTTCAATTGATGACCAAGTGATTCTTATGATTCTCAAAACAATTGCCTTAATTTTCGAAGAAGGCTTCAACTTGTCACCAAATGTCTCAGCACTCTACATATTTTCTTGGATGCTTTTTCTAACTTTAGCCCTCTGATTCAAAGTTCATGCTCAAATTGGATTTTAAGATTTAGCTGAAATTTTCGTTACTATGTCATATCACTAGATCTAACATAAAAATTTACTATGTAAAGAAAACAAACAAATGACTTAAAATAAGACAAAATGACAAGGGACACCACATTTCATTGAAAGAAAAGATAGAAGGGCTTAAACAAAAACTATAGAGAAACAAAATAATATAGATCCCAAACTACAACCCTAAAATAATTTGGATAACAGAAAATAAAACAAAACAAACTACCAGACCTCTTCCTAGTAGGGAGAGGGTGATTTCTCAATTGCTCAGCCTGAAAAATTAGCCACTGGTTTGTATATCAATATTACTAGAGCTTCCACCACTGTCAGACACATTCTCTTCAACAAATAAGTTCTGGATCTCCATGCTTGACTCATTGCTTCCCACATATCATATCATGCATTACCGTGTGTGGGTGAAGGATTCTGTGTGACCTTCATAGTGTCAATGTTTTGCACTACGATCAAATTTTCTTGAATCAACCTTTCCATTTCTCTTTTCAAAGCACTACAACCTTCAACATTGTGACCCGAGGAGCTAGAGAATGAGTGGTGGATGTATTGAGATATAGCTGACATGGCATGAATTTTGAGGCATGTTGTGGTGCGTCAATCAACAATAGGGAATTGACTTTTGCAATTGTAATGGAAAACTCAAGATATTGGCAAGATCGATAGTGGGGAATAGAGGAGAAGGTAGCCCACTAGCCCAAGCTCGATACATTTCCATCATTTGTTGTCGTAGTCTCAAATTCTCTTCCTTTAAACTCTCATTTTCCTGCCTCTTTGTTTGATCCATAAGGTCACTCATCGTATCCTTGTTGAACACAGCTAAACTTTCTTTAGATTTGGTGCGATGTGGAGGACCAACTAGGATGCCACAAACCAACCACGTTAAACTAACTGAACAAGAGGCAACAAATATGTTAGAGTTCAACATTTTCTTCAACACTTTTCTTTTTCTTTTAGAAAAGATCACCAAACCCAAGAAGGAAGTCTACGTATCTCACCCCTGAAAGAGGAGAATCAAGTGTGCGTAGTTCGTGAAGTTTTGCCAAAATGGCCAATTAAACTTTTTTCCTTTCTTTTTTTCTTTTCTTGAAACTTTAAAAGAGAAGAAAATAACAAATTATCAAAAGAATAGACTCTTTTTGCATTTTTCACGTTTAAAATTTCTATACAAAATGACACCTATGATTACCAAAGAAAAATCTTTTGAAACTTGAACCTATTAAAGAAAATTCTTTTTGTAGTTTTCTTTTAAAGATGTATATGAAACACTTACTCTAAATAAAGAGTGAAAAAAATCTTTTTGAATTTTTGAGATAAGATAAACCAAAAATGAAACCTACGAGTATTGAGGAAATTCATTTTTTTCTTTTTTTTTTGTATTTTTCTTTTCAAGACATGTATGAAACACCTACTCTAAATGAAGAGTGAAGAAAATCTTTTTGGATTTTTTTAAATAAGATCCCCGAACCCACAATAGGCTGCCTACGTATCTCACTCCCTAGAGAGGAGAATCAGGGGTGCGTAGTTCGTCCAGATTGGACAATTAAGGATTAAATGACAAACTATATCCTGAATTGAGAGACACGACTAAAGACAGACGAATAAAATCTTTTTGAATTTTTAATTAGAAACTAACACCAACAACTATGAAAGAAAAAAAAATCTTTTTGATATTTTCGTTATATAAAAATGTACAAAGCTCCTATTGAAAGGAAAAAATATTTTTGGAGTTTTTGAATTGTGAATACTTACTAAAAAAATAAAAGGAAAATCTTTTTAACGTTTTTGATTTTTTGGGAAATGAGTGCAAAAAGTAAAAAAAAAATATTTTTTTTTGAATTGTGAAAAACAAAAGCCATAAAGAACCCTAAAAACTACCAAATCTCTTTTTTTTTTCACTCTCTTTTTTTCTTTCTTTTTTTTTTCCAACAATTTCTTGCCTACACACTTTGCTTCTAACTTATGCTTTTGCCTAAATCAGTCTGTCAAATGACCTTGTAACCCTCAAAGATGCAACATTTAGCACGTAGGGATGCTTTAGAGGTGATTCTCCTCCAAAGGTCCACGTGGGTCCCGCTAGATCTCAATATGATACAAATAAGCATGACCTAAAGGCTGACTTATGTTGGGGTTCACTAACAAGGCTATTCGGGGGAGCTTATGGTCGATAGTGGCTGCGCTAGCTTTACACCCACTCCATACCAGTCGGCGGCTTCCCCTCCTAAAAATAAGGGTGACTCAACTATAGGTTGTGTACACAACGTGTACTACAGAACTTGTTGCAGAAAGAATTGACTCGGGTTATGCAAATGATGCCAGATATAAAGCGATAACACATAAGAGAAAAACTATAAACACGTAGCACGCTAGCACTCAACAACGATAAACAAATACAAACAATAACACAAATAATGTCTATATACTCATAATGTCAAAACTAAAGCGATATAACTGTAAAAATAAGCTCGAATTCTAAAAAGGTTCCCCAGCAGAGTCGCCAGAGCTATTACACCCCCATTTTTAACTCCAAAAAAAGAAGATTAATTTGAAGTTTTGAAGGGTTTTCATTATTAAGTGATAAAATGGAGATTTGTTTTGAAAAAGACTTTTTATATTCAAAACTCAGAGTCGCCACTTGGCATAATTCGGTGTGCCAAGTCACCTTTGGAAATCCTTTTCAAAACGGTTTTGACTCTATAACTGATCTGCGAATAGAGATTCCGGTTAAGAAATTCTATTGATTGAGGGGAAGGTGTTAGGCACCCCTCGATCCCGTGGTTCGACCACGGTCGCTTGGTGGAGCATATCGGCTAATTTGACATTACAAATGTATAAACCACACAAAAAATGCATAAAGCAATCAATCAAACGCACAAAACAAAATAAATCCAAAATATAGTGATCAATCCAATTATACAGTCCAAAAACAAAAATAATACGAAAAATAAAGCCTATTCTAAACTACCCTAATCTTGAACTACGCTCCCGTTCTTTACCAGATGCCTCGAACCTTGATCGCAAACCTCCTTTGAAGACATAATATGTCAGGGCATTCCTCGGTGAATAAATACAATGAGCCTCGGGGCATTCCCCGGCTAAATGAATACATTTAATAAAATGCGATAAAAATGGAGAAAATTACTCAACACAAACATTTACACATTCGATGATTAGAATCCTACAAGTTGCCTACTCCAAAACTTGGAATTTGCCTATCAATTTTGGCCTAAACATGATACTATCGTGTTCAACAATTAACAAAATAATCAACATTCACCAAATCAATCTTTCAATTCCCAACCCCCTAATTTCATGCTCAATCAATGATTAACACATGCTTCGATTATCAATTCACTTTTCAAAGTCTGAAACCAACATCAACCAACTCACAACAAGGATTCAAACATAACAAACACACAAATCATTCACAATTACGTGATAATTAAAGAAAGAAGAGATAGAATTTGTTAGGGATTATGTTAAGGGTTGTTATTTTTTGTATTTTTGTGGGGTATAATCACATGGATGAGGGTGTGCGGTAATGTGAGCTAAAAATGAATAAAATTAGATTTGGGAGGGACAAAATTAGGTGTCTACACAATGAAAATAGATTCTCCCACTTTCTTAGTTTCAAATTGATTGACTTGTTTTGACTTAACATGGAGTTTAAGAAAATAAAAAATCGTATGATTTTAGTTAAAGTATATTGAGTATATCAAAATATCTTTATTTTTATCGGTTAAACGCGATTTGACACGAAATTTGAGAAAATAAAGAATCTTATGGTCTTAGGAGTAAATTAAAGTAATTGTATTAAAAATCTTTAATTTTGTGCGTTAAATATGACTTGATATGGAGTTTGAGAAAATAAAAAATCTTATGATCTTTAATTAAAATATGTTAAATGTATCAAAATATCTTTAATTTTATGGGTTTAACATGACTTGACACAAGATTTAAGAGATTAAATAATCTTACTTTTCTCATTCTATTTTAGTTGGTCATCTTACTAAAATTAAATGTTTCATATTAGTTGATCATTTACTAAATTCGGATAGAGTTAATTATTATTTTATATTTTAGCCCAACAATTAATAACATACATTCAATGTGAGCAATTACAATTTCAATGTTCATTACTACGCCCAATGAATATCATTAGTACGGATAAAAGGTAAAATAATAAAATTGATCATTTAATTTATAATTTCTTAATCACCGTGTAAAAATGAAATGTGCCAACTAAAATAGAACGGAGAGAATTAAATTAAAGTATAATCCCACCGTTCACTTTTACCTGCCACTAATTTCTTAATTGAATTTCTACTTTTGCTTGTCATTTTTAAGATATTCAAAAGAAGACAACTTCTTTTTTTCTATCTTACCATTAACATTAATTGTTTTTTTTTCTAAATTAGTTTTAAATTACAATTTAAGCATAATTTAATAGGGATACTATGGTAAAATAATCATATTATTAATTATTTTACTTAATAGGTGTGTCAACTAAAAATATGACAAGTAAAACTAAATAGAAGAAATATTAAAATATTATTAATTTTGTTTGTAAACGTGACTTGACACAAATTTCTTATGACTTTAAATTAAAATATATCAAATGTATTAAAATATCTTTAATGTTGTGAGTTTAATGTGACTAGACAAAGAAATAAAAAAAAATAAAGAATCTTATGATTTAAAATTAAAGTACATTAAATTTATTAAAATATATTAATTTTGTGAATTAAACATGATTTAACACAAAATTAAAGAATCTTATTAATTTTCTGTAATTATTAAAATATTTTAATTTTATAGTTTAAATGTGTCCACTGAGAAATAGGTCAAAATAAACTGAAACGGCTACGACTATATATAACCTGACAAAGAGACTGCTAAAAAAAGAATGATTAATTTACCATTGTATTTGTCTGAGTTTGTAATGTGTACGCCTTTACTTAGACCTTTGTCTGAACCCTTGAACTCAATGAATCACAATATTTTGAACCCCTCTGGCTGTTGACTAAGTTTAGGTGGCACTTAATTGGTGAATTGGAACAAAATGTGTGCTTTCACGCATATAAAGCGCGTATGCACACAATTTTTAACTAAAAATAATTTAAATAAAAGCCACTCCTTTCTTCTTTATACACCCCTACCCCACCCACCCACCCATCATAGTTTCATTACCCTAAACCTCCCCACCATAGTGTGGACTATGGTTACCGCACATTGGAAATAGATTCTCTCACTTCCTTAGTTTTAAATTGATTAATCTGTTTTGACTTGATATAGAGTTTAAGAAAATAAAGAATCACATGATTTAAATTAAACTATATTGAATATATCAAAATATTTGTAATTTTGTGAATTAAATGTGATTTGGCAAGAAAATTGAGAAAATGAAGAATCTTATGTAGGAGTGTGCTTTGGTTGGTTCGATTCGATTTTATGTATTATCGATTTTGTTTATCGATTTTTAAATATGCTAAATCAATAACCAAACTAATAAGATATTTTTTATCGATTTTTGATTTGTCAATTTTTAGTCCTTAATAGTTCATTTTTCGGTTTAACCGAGAAGAAAATATGCACAAAATTTTGTGAATTAAATGTGATTTGGCAAGAAAATTGAGAAAATGAAGAATCTTATGTAGGAGTGTGCTTCGGTCGGTTCGGTTCGATTTTATATATTATCGATTTTATTTATTAATTATCAAATTTTAAATATGCTAAACCAATAACCAAACCAATAAGATATATTTTATCAATTTTGATTTGTCAATTTTTAGTCCTTAACAGTTCGATTTTTGGTTTAAACGATAAGAAAATATGCACAAAATACAAATAGTAGAATATATATATATATATAAGTAGTGGTAAAGTGTAATTTGGAATATTTTTATTGGGTTATCGGTTTACTCAATAACTCAATCAAAAAAATCAAAACCGAATCAATAACCCAATAATTTTTTTTTAATAAAAAAACCATTAAAAAATCGCTAACCTAATAACCCAATAATAATAAACCAATAACATTTTTATCGATTTGATTTATTGGATGGTTCAATTTTTGTACACCCCTAATCTTATGGTCTTAGGAGTAAAATAAAATATCTTTAAGTGTATTAAAAATTCTTAATCTTTTTTTTTTATTAAAATTAAAGTGACTTGTTTGAGAAAATAAAAAATTTATAATCTTACATTAAAATTTATTAAATGTATCAAAATATCTTTAATTTTGTGAGTTTAATGTGACTTGACACAAAATTTAAGAAAATAAAAAATCTATTCTTCCGTTCAATTTTAATTGGTCATCTTATTAAAAAGAAATGTCTCATATTAATTGATCACTTACTAAATCAGGATAGAATTAATTAGTTTCTTTTTATTTTACCTCTACAATTAATAGTATACATTAAAGGAAAAAGGATCAAATATGCCTCTGAACTTTGCAAAAAGGTTTAAATATACCCACCGTTACAAATTTAGTTCACTAATGCCCCTGTTGTTAGAGTTTAGGAGCATATTATACCCTTTGACGGTTAAATGATGTGCTGGAAATTTACAAAACCCCTTTCCTTTTTTAAAAAAAAATATTAATTGCCACATAAATAAAATACTTACCACATCACAAAATATAAATCCACCCAACTCTTCTGCCCCGAAATTGACCCGTCCCAAGATCCATTATTTGTTCTTTAACTCTTCATTCATTCTTTTATTTTTAATTGGTTTATCTTCATTCGCCGGCCTAAAAGTTACATCAGTTAAACCCAACAGTAGAAAAAAAAGTTCCTTCTTCTCTTTACAACTTTTTCTTCTTGCAGTATTAGAACTATAACAATGATTTCCTATCCAGTGGGAAATTGTTGAATTTTTATTTAAATTAAGTTAATAATTATAAGCTTTTGTAAGATGTGTCTTTTAAATTAAAGGGTGTATCCTTTTAATTTGTTTCTTTTTTAAAAAAGTGTGTGTTTTTATTATTTGATTTTCAACATCCCTATTTAAACCCAATTACTTATTTCTAACGTAACTTTTTTACATAAAACTTTTACGGAGTCTTTTCTTCTCCAAAAATATTAAGTTCTGATTTCTTGTTTTCTAAAAGAATTTCTTCACTATTTAGTTAGTGCATACCAGCATGAGTTGTGGTGCAGTGGATGGGTCTGCTCCATCCTTAACCAGAGGTTGAGGGTTTGACCCTAAGTATTTGAAAAACTCTGTTGGAAGCGCTTCCACCATAATGGTCCCTGCAACGCGCGATTCGAATTAGTTAGGGCTCCAATACGGGCACTGGATATCGGATGAGAAACCAAAAATAAAATAGTGCATAATTCAATAGTCTTGTCATATCCACTATAACTCCTTGCATACAATCTCATAGAAATCTCATAGAGAAGAGGGAGCAAATATCATTTTTAAAAAAATATTTCGCATGTGTTTCAAGCCTCAAATTTGTGTTTGATGTTCATATTATTAACCCTTCATCTCGTGTTATTCTTTGTATATTTTTTATTTATGAAACATATTTTTCAACACCCATTAACCCAAAGCCGAATTGGTTGGATAGATACCAGTGTAATGGGTGGTGCAATGGCTTCTCGCCTTCTCTTTGCCGGCACTGCCGCAATCCTTCTAAAGAGATTTACGAAATCTAAAAATGAGAAGAGGTAAATGAAGTGAACAAATTTGAACTACGTAATAAATTGTTTAAGCATTAGATACCAAATCTTATATCATTGATAATCACAAAATTCATGTAGGGAGTTCAAACAACTTAGCAATAGCAGTTTTATGAATAGGATTAACACCTTATGTATTTATTAAAATCTTAATGATATTCAAATAAAAAGGACATACTTTCTCCCTTTTGTTTCACATACTTCCTCCCTTTTGTTTTACTTAATCCCTATACTAAAACTAGTCGTTTTAATTTTCTACGATAAATAAATTTTTTTGTTTCTCTTTTTCAATTTGTTTCTTAAATAATTGATAATGAAAAAATTCTAATGTCTGTTTTAGAGTTAATAAGAGAAAAATGTATAAATAAATGACTAACACATTATATTTGAATGTTGGTAGGTATACGCAAGAGTATTAGTCAAGAAGATATATAGCTTGATGTACCCAATGATAGACGAGTGAAAAATAAGTATTAAAACTATAGAAAATTATACTAGACAATAAAAAGCATTGAAATAAGAAAATTGATGAACTAAATTTGACCAAATAAATCTCTTTAATAGATGCATTTAAGGGTGATGATACTTTAGATTTGTTCACTATAAATATATAATGAATAGATTGGGAAGAACATGTTTAATTTGGCTAAACACTATAAATAAGAAAATAGATTTAGTTTTATTCTCATAGAATCCAGCAAATTTAATTTAATAGTATGGTAGAGGAAAGTACTCACGTCATCAGCACGTCTCGAAGTGACTTTTGATAAATTAAATACTTTCTCACCGCCACCACTCTCACGTCATTAGCACGGCGGCCGGACCTCTCCACCGCCTAATGTACACGACAGAGCACTGATCGGAGTGTCGTCACGTTACGATCTTGTCGAGGATTTTAATTTCTCTTATTGGCAAACTTTCCCCGATCTCCTTCTCCGGCGAATACTTTTTAAGCAGGCTCTCAGCCGTTGGCTAGCACCTTACTGGCCATCAGCAAATCCTGAATACCAGAAGGCCGATCTGCCTCAAATCTTTTATCTTTTTGGTCGGTGACTCTTTCTTGCACCACCATCGATGCTGGTGCAGTTTTTGCAATCTCACTTTGATGACCTCTGTCTTTTCACCTCTTTCTCATTGTTTCTCTCTTTCTTTTCTTTCTTTAGAACCCTTTTGTAGGTACTACAAGTGCAGATTCCAGCAATGAAAACACTATCCGGTGACAACAAAACTATTCCAGTGACAACAACACTATTTTTGTGACAGCAACACTATTCCAGCGATGACAACACAATTTCGGTAACAACAACACTATTCCAGCGACAACAACACTATTTGGGTGACCAATTTCTACCACAAATTGCCGAAATCCAGCGACTCCATCAAGTAAACGGAACCAACCCAGCTTCGATCAGGTACACTCACTCCATTCTTTCTAGTTGTATGTATAGTTTTCTTGATTCTAGGGGCTGCTACTGGTTGTTTTGCTTACTATTCCTATTTTGATTCCTTTTTCTGAGTATCTTGGTCGACTATCTGGATTGTGGGTGACGACTTACTTGTTGATTTTGGTACTTCATAATAGTGTTTTACTTGTTAATCCTATTTGCATTTTTGGCTTTTTATTGTTCTTCATAGTTTTGAAGTGTGTTCCCTTGTCTGATTACTATTACTTGATTTACAAGTATATCTATTAGTTGTGGTAGTATAGTTCTTGTTATTGACTATTGTTTATCAAAACTTGTGTTATATTATTGGTTTTGTTTCTTTCTTTATATTATAGATTGTTGTCTATGTCCTTAGTATATAGTTGGCACGGATTCAAGCTCCTTTATTGATTTCATTATAACCAGTGTGTCCTCTTAGCCTTATCTTTATCTCTCTCTGTTATCTTTATTTTTTATTTATTCTTTTTCCCCTATTTGTGTTGTGGATGTGATTGGAAATGATAAACTAGGGTCATGTCATAGGTCAGGGTTAGGGTTGGGGTTAGGAGGTATTGGGTCTGGGTCAATGTTGGGGGTTGGGCTAGGGTTAGGTCTAGGATCGATTTTAGTGTTAGGGGAAAGAGGTAGTAAGGTTAGTTAGGATAAGAGAGATTCTAGGTTGCGAGTCAGGTCTTGGAACATAGGAACTTTGCAGGGTAAGTCTATAGAGTTGGTGAAGATTCTTAGAAAGAGAAGGTTTAGTATAACGTATGTCTAGGAAACTAAATAGGTAGGCACTAAGACGAGAGATGTGGATGGTTATAGGTTATGGTACTCGGGTAGCTTGAGACATAGAAATGAGGTGGGTATCTTAGTAGATAAAGAACTTAGGGAGCAAGTGGTAGAGGTAAAGAGAGTTAGTGATAGGTTGATGTCTATTAAGTTGGTCACTGGAGGGTCTACGGTGAATGTTATTAGTGCCTACGCCCTGTAAGTAGGTTTGGACGAGAAGAAGAAGAAGGAATTTTGGGAGGTTTTAAATAAGGTGGTAAGGAGCATGCCAAGCACTGAGAAGCTTTTTGTGGGAGGGGATTTCAATGGGCATATTGGGTCTTTGTCGAGAGGTTATGATGATGTGCATGGCGGTTTTGATTTTGGGAAACGGAATGAAGGAGGAGCTTCTCTTTTGGATTTTTCTAGGGCTTTTGGGTTGTGGGTAGTGAATTCGAGCTTTTGGAAGAAGGAGGAACACCTTATTATGTTTCGTAGTTCAGTGGCCAAGACTCAGATAAACTTTTTGCTTCTTAGGAAAGAGAATAGAATGCTTTGTAAAGACTGTAAAGTCATACCTAACAAGAATCTTTTGACTCAGAAGACATATGACAAAGTTCTCAGGGAAATTCTGTGGAGGTGCTTGGAGGTTAGAAGGGCGCTCCTAGAGTACACTAGGTCAATTCAGGATATGTATGAAGGTGCAAAAATTCGTATGAGAACTATAGGTGAAGATTCGAAGCAACTTCCCAGTTTTGATAAGGTTGCACCAGGGATCAATTCTTAGCCTGTTTGTATTTGCTTTGGTGATGGATGTTTTGACGCAACATATTCAAGGAGAGGTGCTTTGGTGTATGTTATTTGAAGATGATGTGGTACTTATTGACGAGACTCGGGGTGGAGTTAATGATAAGGTGGAGATTTGGAGATAGACGCTTGAGTCTAAAGGATTTCAGTTAAGTATAACCAAGACGAAGTACGTAGAGTGTAAGTTCAGCGATGTGTCATAGGAGGCTGGAGTGGTTGTGAAGTTGGACTCTCAAGCTATTCAAAAGAGGGAGAGTTTCAAGTATTTGGGGTCCATGATTCAGGGCAATGGTGAGATTGACAAGGATGTCACGTATCGTATTGGGGAAGGGTGGTTGAAATAGAGGCTCGTTTCGGGAGTTCTATGTGATAAAAAGGTGCCACCCAAGCTTAAAGGTAAGTTTTACACAGTGGTAATCCAGCCGGCTATGTTATATGGAGAGAAGTGTTGGCCAGTTAAGAACTCCCACATCCAAAAGTTAAAGGTGGTAGAGATGAAAATGTTGCGATGGATGTGTGGACATACCAGGAAAGATAGGGTAAGGAATAAGATTATTCGGAAGAAGGTGGGAGTTGCCTCAGTGGAGGATAAGATGTGAGAAGTGAGGTTACGTTGGTTAAGGCACGTGATGAGGAGGGGCTCTGATGCTCCAGTGTGGAGGTGTGAGACAATGGCTATGAATGGATTTAGGCAGGGTAGAGATAGACCGAAGAAATATTAGAGAAAGGTGATTAGGCATGATATGGAGTAGTTACAGTTTACGGAGGACATGACCCTTGATAGGAAGGTGTGGATGACACAAATTAGGGTAGAGGGTTAGGGGGTGGGAGTGCGTCGATAATAGTATGGGAGCGCTCCTCTGTGTCTGGAGTTTCTTGTTCGTGGCTAGCAGTGGTAGTTTATTTTGCATACCGTACTAGTTTTTATGCACTTATCTTTTGTGTTTGTTATACTGTTAGTTTGTCTTGGGTACCATACTAGTTTATATGCACTTATCTTTTATGTTTGTTATACTGTTATCGGTCCTAAGTCGGGGGTTTATCGAAAATAACCTCTCTAGGTCTCCTGAGGTAGTGGTATGGTCTGCGTACACTCTATCCACCCTAAACCCCACTAGGCGGGAATACACTGGGTATGTTGTTGTTGTAAATAATTCACTTAAATTTTTAATCATAAATTTACGTCAAACACGATGTGACAAGTATTTAAACAAAAATTACAATATAAAAGTCATAATTAACAAAAAAATGTAAGTTTCCTCGTTTTGTTTCTCCTTTTCAATTATTTTCTTAAACAATTAAAATGGAAAATCCTAATTTTTTTAAGAATTATTAAGAGAAAAACGTTTAAATAAATGAAACATTGAAACGTTTAAATAAATGAAACATTGGATTATAGTCAAGAAAGATATAGCTTAATGTAACCAATGATGACATGGAAAAAAAATATCAGAATAATAGATAATTATTCTACACTTTCAAAAGTATTGAAATTAGTAGATTGACTAACTAAATTTGATCAATTTAATTGTATTAATAGATGTATTTAAGGTTAATAATAATTTAAATATTTTCATCATCTCATATTTGTTGAACATTTTTTATTTTGCATGGTATTTAAAAAATTATTAATGGAATAATCAACTTTAATATTACACCATTTATCTGTATAAATGAAGATAAAGAGAATTTGTTTAAACCTCCAAAGTTAATTATATTAATTACACGGAAAAAAATATTTAATTAATTTTATCTTGATTTAGTAAGTAATCAATTAATTTAGGACATTTATTTTTACTAAGTTGACCAGCTAAAAATGAGACTGTTAGAGAGAATAAATATAATGAATAAATTGGACAAAAACATGCTTAATTTGGCTAAATACTTTAAATTGTAACTTGTAAGTAATTGAATTCAATCTTATCCTCATTAAATCCAACAAATTCAATATAATAGGAAAATTGATTTGAAATTTTTAATGATAAATTTATTTCAGAGGCGATGTGACAAATATGACTAAAGTTATAATATATAGTTGCAATTTTAAAAAATTATGAAATATGTTACATTTAAATTTTATAGCATATACGTAATATATACCCTTTAACAATGCGAAAAAATAAATGTTTTATGCGTTTTAACTGATACCCCATAATACAATTAACATTCACCACTTAAATATAATTTTTTTTATTGATTCGATTTTTATTCGCTTCATACAGTAAAATGTAATTATGTTTATAAATACACGAGATGTAACTACATGCATAATTATATTCTAAATTATAGTTATTTGTGGCACTTTCTCAACAAACAAATACAAATCACAATGAAAATAGGTTTGCCCACTTCCTTAATTTTAAATTGATTGACTTGTTTTGACTTAACATAAAGTTTAAGAAATAAAAAATCTTATGATCTTAATTAAAGTACATTGAGGATATCAAAATATCTTTAATTTTGTAGATTAACCGTATTTGACAAGAAATTTGAGATAATAAAGAATCTTATTGTCTTAGGAGTAAATCAAAGTATGTTAATTTTGTGTGTTAAACGACATGATACGAAATTTGGAAAAATAAAAAATCTTCTTATCTTAAATTAAAATATATTAAATGTATGAAAATATTTTTAATTTTGTGGATTAATGCGACTTGGCACAAAATTTAAGAAACTAAAAAATCTTACTCCCCTATCTAATTTTAGTTGGTCATCTTACTAAAAATAAATGTCTCATATTAGTTGATCACTTACTAAATCAAGATATGATTAATTAATATTTTTCTCATTTTACTTTACAATTAATGATATACATTAAATGTGAATAATTACCATTTCAATATTCATTCTGATGCCTAATGAATATCACTAATGCCAGTAAAGGGTAAAATATCTTAATCACTATATAAAATAAACAGTGTCCAACTAAAATAAGACGGAGGGAGCATGATTTCAAGTTAAAGTATATTAAATTAATTAAAAATCTTTAATTTTGTGGGTAATGTGACTTGACACAAAGTCTTAAAAAAATATGCTTATGATCTTAAATTAAAATATATTAAATGTCACAAAATATCTTTAATTATGTGGGTGTAGCTTTAACGTGACTAAACAGAACACTAAATTAAAGTACATTAAATTTATTAAAATTTCTTTAATTATTAAGATATTTTTAATTTTGTGAACTAAATCTGATTTGGTCCTGAATTTAAGAAAATAAGAAAATTTATAATTTTAAATTAAAGTATGTTAAATTTATTAATTTTCTTTAATTATTAAAATACTTTTAATTTTGCTGGTCATATGTGTCAAATGAAAAATAGTTGAAACAAATTGAAATGGCGACGACGAGTATATATAGCCTCACAAAGAAACTCGTGTAAGAGACAGAGACTCTACAGTGAAAAATAAAATCTTAGTGAGAGAATGGCCTACTCAAGTATTTCATCGAACACCCAAAAATCGGCCGATGACATTCGTGAGTTCGATTTAGTTGGAGAATCTATTGAGGATCATCAACTTCTGAAGACATCGCCGCTGTCGACAGTGAGGAGGAGCCGATGCCTCTGGTGATCGGAGAAGAAGATGAATCTGAAGAGAATAATGAAGAGTTTGAGGAGATTCCGATGGAGAAAGAAAGGTTCGATGGCGATGGAGATTCTAAAAGAGTTTTTGAAGTTGAACCTGCAGAGCTGCATAAAGATTCTAACGACCCCGATGACAGTGGTGATGAGGATGAGGATGAGGAGGAGTCGCTGTCTTTGATGGTCAGAGAAGAAGAGATGAATGGAGAGTTTGAGGATATTTCGATTGATGAAGGACTTCATTCATCTCTTCTTCTCCGGCCATCAGAGACAGCTGCTCCTCCTTATCTTCATCCTCGACGTCATCTGCATCTTCAGAATCTTTATTCTACTCAGTAGGTTTAATTTCAAAAAAAACTTTAGAGTCTCCATTGCTATTGGAACTTCCTTCTTTCATCGGAATCTCCTCCGACTGTTCACTTCTCCTTTTCAGATTCTTCTTCTTCTCTAACCACCAGAGGCATCGGCTCTTCCTCACTGTCTTCAGTGATGACGTCTTTAGAAGGTTGATGATCCTCAACAGCTTCTCCGATTAAATCGAACTCACGGATGTCGCGGGCGGCGTTATCGGTGTTCGATGAAATGCTTGAGTAGGCCATTCTCTCTCTAAGATTTTCTTTTTCCCTATAGAGTCTCTTCCATGAGTCTTTGTGAGGCTGTACATACTCGCCGCCGCTGTTTCAATTTGTTTCAACTATTTTTCATTTGACACATATGACCAACAAAATTAAAAGTATTTTAATAATTAAAGAAAATTAATAATTTTAACATACTTTAATTTAAAATTATAATTTTTTTTATTTTCTTAAATTCTAGGTCAAATCAGATTTAATTCACAAAATTAAAAATATTTTAATAATTGAAGAAATTTTAATAAATTTAATGTACTTTAATTTAGTTTTGTGTTAGGTCACGTTAAACCCACACCTATATAAACAAAGATATTTGACATTTAGTATATTTTAATTAAAGGTCATAAGGATATTTATTTTCTAAGACTTCGTGTCAAGTCATGTTATCTACAAAATTAAAAATATTTTAATAAATTTAATATACTTTAATTTAAAATCATGCTTCCACCGTCTTATTTTAGTTGGACACTGTCACGATCCAAAAATGAGGGATATGATGACACTTGTCGTAGTGTACCTTGACAAGTAAGCCTATCACCCAAACTAATACGGAAAGAGAAAAAGATAGAAATATCCTGATACGGGTCAAAGAAGCGTCTTAGTACTCGAAGACATGAAGACGTGAGTAAAAACCCGAGCTTGTGTGGCTTCCTATCAAAGGAACAAGTTTTGAAGTATTGAGAACAAGTCCCAACACTCCAAAACCGTCTAAGGAATACACTACAAGGTTGCCCCTTTGTTTGGGCTCATTAAGGGCCTTTTGGTCATTTTTGTAATTAAGTGTTGCCCTAATCTATAAATAGAACATTTAGGTCATTTTTTCATTTTATAACTTTGATGATATATTTTGAATACTCTTTGAGAGTGTCTTGCAAGGTGGAATCTTTGTGTTGATAGCTTGCTTAGAAACAGTGGTTGCTTGGGAGCTCCGATTTCCTTAAGGTCTACGTAAGAGTATAGGTGTCTTGTATTCATGTTGTTTGTATTTTGATTTTTAATGTACATCTTAGTGCCTATAACGTGTAGTACATTATATCTCACTATCTATCCATTTATCTATTGCAAATCGTTAGTTCTTGTGTTTGCCTCTTGTAGCCATTTTGTGTTCTTGTTGTCTTATGTTGTTGTTACATTTTTGGGGACTGTTTTGTGTCTTATTTGGACTGTTTGGTATCATTTGGTATCAAATCCATCATTAATTTCGTTCCCACGAGATCAATCTTGGGTTTGTTCACTCAAAAATTAAAAAAAGAAAGTGTTGAAAAACTGAAAACTCAAAAATAGTAATTTGTCCATGTTTTTGTGTTTAGGACAAAAGTTTAAGCCTAGTTTTCTTGTAATTTTTGTGTATTTTTTGTGTTTTAGAGTTAGATCTTTGTTTTCTAACATTAGAAGAGGTATCCAAGGTCGAAAATCTCACAAAAAGAAGTTATTCTACGTGTTTGGTGTCTTGGCTGAAGTGTTGTTGTTGTTTGACCGAATTTGTGTCTAGATTTAGGTGTTTTTTTGATTGTCTTTGTTGTTTCTTGTGTTGGTTTTCTTTCTATCTAACATTACTTGAGTCTATCCCAAGTTCTTGAGCAAAAAAAAATTGCAAGTTGTTATGGGAAGAGTGGACGTTTTGTTTTTTTGGTTGTTGGAGTTCTTGTGTTGTGTTAAAGAAGTCTTGTAAAAGGTTGTTGTTTGATCTAAATTTAAAGGAAAGAAAGTGTGGGTTTTGTTAGTCTTGAAACAACTTTCAAGACATTACCAAAGGGGAAAAAGAACAAAAGACCTCCCAAAAGTCTTCATACCAAAAGGGAGTAAATTCATTTTTTTCTAGACAAGCCAAAAGAGGAAAGGGGGACAAGACCTCCAAAAGGTTGTCATTCCATTTTGGTGCAAGTAGGTGAAAGACTTTATGAGTCTTGAAAGTGGAGTCTAGACCTTGTTTGTCCCATACTTTTGCCGAAATTCTCCTCTTCCATACATGAAATTGAACAACTAGTTTCTTGAAAACAAAAAATTTTCAACTTCAACCACATTCCAACGTCCAATAGTTAAGTGCCACATCATCAAAGAACTCAATAACATTGGATATTCTAGTTTCACTTTCTTGTTTCCACTAGTTTCAATTTTGTTGATTCTCATGCTAATTAGCAAACTAGTAAATACCTACTAGGTTGTAGATTAGTTTATGAGTACGTTTTCTTTCGTGTTAAGCATTGTATTGTGTGCTTTTCTCATTTTTAAGTCGTAGTATTTTCTTTGGTCCAAGTTCAAACATTATTTCTTGAGTTGTTTCAAATAAGAATCTACTCTGACCTCGATCCACAATTGGGATCAAGTAACCTCATTGGAGTATAAGCGAGTTATCAACACTTGTGAGGCCAATAGAGTGAATACTTCAAAAGTGTGAGCTTGAGAGATTACGAACTGTTTTGAGACGAAATGTGGACTGATTTTTCCTAACCTTTAATGTGTTTGCTATTTTTGTGTTGTTTGTTTAGTAGTTCTAGATAGGTACAATGGCGGATGAAGGTGAAATGCCTAGTTGCTTTAAATCCATCATGGCAAAACTTGATGCCATGGAAAGCCGATTGAGATCTTTTAAAGGAAAAATGGAGAAAATGAAAGGACGAATGGAAAGAATGGAAAGAATAATGGATAGAATGGAAGGACGAATAGAAAAGATGGAGAGATCTATTTACAAGAAGTTGGATAACTTGATAGAGAATCCAAGCTTTCCTAATCCAATTTCCATGAGTGGCCATGCTCCACATGAGCTACAAGGTAATCAAATTAACTCTTGCACTCTAGTGAATAAAGCTAATAACTATCTAAGTGTGAATGATAGTTTGTCTTTAGGTGAGTTGAACGTGCCTTCATTTTGTGATGATAATGTACAACTTGAGATTGTGGATACTCTAGTTGATCCACCTAGTGTTGAATCCATTGTGGTAAGTGATAGTACATTGTCTTATGGAAGTCATAAAGACCAACTTTTGTGTGAAAATGGTGATGTTGAACATGTTGGCCAATTGACTAAGGATGACCCTCTAGTTGTTTTTGTTGTAGATCACATGAGTATAGAGAGAATATTTGATCGTTATTATAGTAGTATTGGGGTAGGGAGATATGTTCCCAACCCGTTCCCATGGACACTCCACCCATTTGACCCAGGTGATCATTTGAAATATGGTGATGATATCTTTTGGAATGACTTGAATGTGCATGAAATGTATGGTTTTCCTATCTCAACTTTCAAGCCTATTTGTTTTTCCAAGAAGAGTCTAAGTTTTCCACTTGATAAGTAACTCTTTTTCCTTGTTTCTTGTCATGCTTATGTGGGTAGACTAATTTATTCTTTCTTGGGAAGGTATTCAGGTAAGAGGGTTGTTTGGTTGTATATGAAGTTTGAGCCACCTTGGAAAGATGCTATTATTGATTACACTAATCCTAACCCTCATATCTTGAGGAACTTGTTTTCTTGTCCTTTCTATTATTTTGCAAGGTTCAGATTCGAGGAAGAATCCTTTCTAAGGAGAGGAGGATGATACAGGCCAAAGAGGTATCTTAGCACTCAAGGACATGAAGATGTGAGTGAAGACCCGAGCTTGTGGGGCTGACCATCCAAGGAATAAGCTTTGAAGTGTTGAGAACAAGTCCCAACACTCTAAAACCGTCCAAGGAGTACACTACAAGGCTGCCCCTTTGTTTGGGCTCATTATGGGCCTTTTAGTCATTTTTGTAATTAAGTGTTGCCCTAGTCTATAAATAGAACATTTAGGTCATTTTAGAAATTCGATGATATATTTTGAATACTCTTTGAGAGTGTCTTGTAAGGTGGAATCCTTGTGGCAAAGTGGAATCTTTGTGTTGATAGCTTGCTTAGAAATGGTGGTTGCTTGGGAGCTCCGATTCCATTGAGGTCTACGTAAGAGTGTAGGTGTCTTGTATTCATGTTGTTTGTGTTTTGATGTTTAATGTACATCTTAGTGCCTATAATGTGTAGTGCATTATGTCTCACTATCTATCCATTTATCTATTGCAAATCATTAGTTCTTTTGTTTGCCTCTTGTAGCCATTTTGTGTTCTTGTTATCTTATATTGTTGTTGCATTTTGGGGGACAGTTTTGAGGCTTGTTTGGACTGTTTGGTATCATATCCCAAGGTAAGGCTTCTATAATGAAGCCGAACCACATAAGTAATCATAACAATGCAGAAAAAACTTATCCAAAATACCAATCATACCCAAAACTAGGTGCCAATGGTGTAAGAACTACTAATACAATCCAAGAGTCAAATACATTGAAAAACTAACCACAAAGGAATGACACTCTCACTAGAAATCACTCCTATAATGTCTGTGACTTTCTGCACCTGATCAAGGAATTCTCGTGGGTCTTCATCTGAGTTAGACCCTATAAATAATGGAGGATTCATTTGGGTGAAGTACCAAATTCTAGATGTAACAGTATTGGCCACTGGGTTGGCCTGAATAGAAGATGGGCATTCATTTTGGGCTACCACAGAATGAGCTAGGGTGGTGAAAGCTACTCTAAATTATGTGTGGGATACATGCTTATCTAGGGGATCCGCCTGAATGGGCAGAGGAGCTGGTTGATTTCTAGTTCTTTTTTCATTAGTCCTTTTTGGAGGCATATTTTGTAAATGGAAGGAAACATTGGATTAGACAGAGGTTTTAACTCGAGCTTATGCTCACTCTCACTATATAAACACTTAAAGAAGGGAAAATTTTTCTAAAAATGCCTCATAACCTCTTGTTCATAAGTGTGGCGCGCTATACACCATACACAAGGCCCTACTTGATGCAATTTTTAGACTTCCTAGGATTTTTTAGAACCTTAGGCTCTGATACCAAGTTTGGAACATCTTGAGTTTTTACCCTGGATGTCACACAATGCTTGCAACCCCAAAGGACCACAAGCTAACCTATGACTAGTACCTATTCTGAGCACTGAATAATAATACTGAAATAAATATGGAAGTTAGGCTGAATCTTCCATAAGGTTCATAACTGAAATCAAATAATGATAATTAAATACTAAAAATTGAATATCTATCTGAAATAGACTAGTCTAAAAGCCTTTAATTTTCTGAATATAGAGTTGATGGGACAAGTCCCCAACTAACTCCAACTACTAAATACTAAAATATTGAAATAATAACTCAATCCTCAGACTAAAAGGACTCCCCACTAAATCTACTGCTGCTGAAAGTCTGGGCAGCTAGGTACGGTTACGAGCCCGTGCATCTGAACCTATGATATAAGACATCATACCGCAAAGAAAGAGTATGTGTCAGTACTTTGAATATACTAGTATGCTAAGCAAGGTAGGCTGATATGCAAGGGTTCATATGCATGAATAATAACTGGCTGGGTAATATGAATATAACTGAATGAGAGTACATGTATATCTGAAACTGCTGTAATTACTGATTATGTAATGTTACGTGAAAATCTAATTTACTACACTGAGATCACTGATAATTAAATTACTGATAATTGGGTGACTATTTTTGATAGTTCTAATTTTGTGGAACTGAACTAAGTTTTGTACTGAGCTGGGTGACTATGTCTGACAGTCTTGATTTTGAGAACTGAACTGAGGATTTATACTGAGTCTGAAATTGAAATTATAACTGTGGGAGTGTTCATCTAACCGACATACCCCAATTATAAACTAAGCTGGGGTCCAACCAGTGACCCAGTTGGAAGGGTGTTAGCATCTTGCTAAGAGATACTAACAATGGCTGTGAGTTAACCTTATTTGGCAGGAAGACATATTGTCAACCCTCACTGGCATAAAAACTCATATGAGATGTATCAAACCTTACCTAGAAGAAAGATATCGCAACCTATGCTGTCTACATAGTTCTGTAATATAGGGATTGTTACTATGAGTCAAACCCTTTGCTGATAGAAATGCCCCCATCTATGGGTTAGCTCGGTGCTGGTTCCTACTCCCAACCGAATTAAGACTAAACTGAGTTCTAGACTGTTCTAGGCTTGAGTGAACTGTTATTGACCGTGCTAACTGATTGAACTGGGGTAAGTTCACTGAGTTCTGTTAACTGACTGAGCATACTAAGTTCTGAAATTGACTTAGTACTATGTATGTAACATCACTGATACAATACTGAAGCTACTATAGTTCTAGGGAAACAACTAGATTTCGAGTATGGAATACCCCCAGGACTCGATAACATTGAAAGTAAAACATGGCATGGTCATAATAGCATAACAATAGTAGATTGTCAACAATGCTTTCATTTAGACATTTTGTCAAAACACTTAATAACTTATGCACATACTACTATGACATGATTTCATTATGCAACTCACATGGGCATTATATCAAATACTTGGGGAGCATAGTCTATGCATAAAGTGATGAACAACATGTAGGTATCGTGATCACAAATACCAATTTACACATTCAAGGGGATTTTAATATGAATCCACATAATACTACACACATGTTAATTAATTTGCATGAAAACTCATAATTCCCCATGAATTATACCCCAACTACATCATAATTATGAATATAATCAAATTCAACATAAAATTTATGAAAGAAACCAACTTATAATTTGAAAAAGGTTCTTGAACTCCAAGGGTGGAAGGAAACCCTTGGATGAACACCTAACATACCTTGACTATTAATTTTTTGAAGATTGTGGTGAGTTCCTGAGACTTTATTCTTGAGCTTAATGAAACTAGGGCTTACTCTTGGGATGATTTTGAGAACAATGAGTGTATTTATCCCTTTGGGATATTAAATTTTGTGTTAAGACTGAATAATGTAAGGGGAAAATGACCCATTTTCCCCTACAAACATGAATAAAATAATGCTGGATAGGGTCCCCATCGTGTTGCGACCCATTCTCGCGCCTAGCAGACCTCGTGGCGTGACCCCTACTTAGGTCAACTAGCCCTCGCGACGTGGGCCTATTGTGACACTTTGCTATTTTGGACATCCAAACTCACCCTTACGCTAGTCCAAAAAATCCGAAACTCGCCTAAGATGACCTACAAGTGACCCTAATCATGAATCAATTTCAAAATTGACATACTAAGGTTGGAAAGGTAAAAAATAAGATTATTCAATCTCGAAGGATAAAAATGATTCTAAGCCTTTACATTTAGCTTAAATTTTCTTAGTCTGAGGCCTTTTTTGGCATGCTGCTGTAATACCCTGTATATTTCTAAGCTAGAAAATGAACCGTTGTTCCTATACATGAAACCTCCTATCCTATGATTCATATTTGAGTACATGAATTAGATGAGTATCCTAGTGATAATAGAGTTTATGATGTGTTAAGAATGTTCATAAGAGTCACTTAGAGTAAGCCAAGCTAAGAATTTTTGAATCCACCAAGTTTTCATGTGTGATTTCATATAGCTCATCTTTGAACAAGCATAACTTGGTTTATAGGAGGTATTTTTGAAGATTTATACCCTCCAAATTGTATAGAATTGAATAAGCTTTCCGTCGATACCAAATTCGCCTAAAACGGACACCCGATAAAGAAGTTATGGCGATTTAAATTTCCAGCAGCGTCATTTCAGTAAGTGGCGCGTCGTGCCGTAAGAAAAAATGACGTTCATCAATTTTCAGTGTCTCTCCGCGATTATAGCGCATCTCGGTGAGTTTCCAGGTCACAAACGGGGGGAAACACGATGTCTCCGCATTTCCTTGGGGGTCCAAATCGGGTAATTTTCATAGAAATTAAATAACGCATCTAGAGGGGTATTTGGGTCATATTCTCCCCCCCATATAAGTCTCAAACATGGAATTGAGGCCCTAAATCATCTCTTTATATTACTTTTATCTAAATTCTCTCAAGAACAACCAAGAACAAGTCTAGGGTTCAATTGGGGGTTTCAAATTCCAAGCTTATTTTACTATTATCTTTACGGATCATTAATCTAAGGTATGCGTAGTGTTCATCTATGGATCCAATCCGTTCATAGAGCTCAAGAACCATGTTTTAAATACTATTTTGTGAACTTTTTATGGTGATACAAGCATGTACATAGTGATGATTGTTGTTTAAGTTTTAAGATGATATCTAAAGGTGTTTTCATGGAATATATATATGGTTGCTAGTTGAAAACTATGAACTTTAGATGGTGTAATATGGTGCAAGTTATGAAACACACCTATACCTTAAAGAATGCATGTTAGGTGTTTGATAAAATGCTTGGGATGTTAGGAATTTATGTTTACATGGTTCCATGATATCTAAATAACAAGTCTGTGTTAGCTATATACTTAAATATGAATTCCATGCTATTGATATGTTGCTATTGTTGTGGTATCAAACATGTATGATAATGGATTTGTATAATATGTACACGAAATATGTCTATGCAATCCCTACAATGTTTAAGATGTTGAATAACTACATGAAGTCATCCTTGTGTTCCAGAACTATATAGCCAACATAGGATGAGACATCTTAACCTGTTAGATTAGGGTTGATGAGGTGGCTTAACCTGTCAGTTCAGGGTTCCCATCGCTCTCGTTTTGAGTACCTGCCAGCTAAGGGTCACTTACAACTGTCCTTACCAGTGTCGCGGTATTGACACCCCTCCAGTCGGGGCAAAGATTGGACCCCAGCTTATCCATAATGGGACACATGGGGCATGTCAGTTAAAAAACTACCTCCCACAGTTTCAAACTCAGTCTCAGTAAAAGAACTCAGACAGTTCTTCAGATATCAGTATGCCAGGACTTTTAGATACAGTCAAATTCAGTTATAGCAAGGGACTCAGAAAGTTCCATCAGATTCAAGACTATCAGACCCAGTCGCCCATGTTATCAGAATTACAGTCTCAGCTATGTCAGTTATCAGTAAACCATGTATTAGCGTATAGACTTAGCTATCACATACTCACGATCTCAGTTACTATGTATATATATTTGTACTCTTATGTTCATATCAGTTAGTTAGTTAACATTATTCGTGTATGTAAACCCTTTGCATTAGCCTACCTCACTCGTATACTCAGTACTCCAGTTGTACTGCCGCATTTGCACTATGGTGCTTTCTTTTCATGTTACACCATAAGTTCAGAGACATGAGTTCCAGACCAGAAGTAGTAGCTGCATTCCAGTATACAGAGTTGCAGTGAGTCCTCTTCATTCGAGGATGATACGATATTATTTTATTTTATTTATTATTTTAGCTCAGCTTTGCTACACGGAGTTAGTTGGAGAAATGTTCCTTCTACTTCTTATTGAGATAGTATTTAGAGACTTTCAAATTTAGTTCAGATTTAATTCAATTTTTAATTGTTTGGTTATCTTTCACCCACACAGATGTTACTATTTTACAGATTCTTTATTTAGTTGAACCTTTTGTCCTACATATTCTTGTTTTCTGTATTATTTCATTATATATTGCAGTGCACAGGTACAAATATCAGTCATGGGTTAGCTTGTGGTCCTTCGGGGTCATAAGAACTGTGTAGCATTTTGGTTCAGAAAATTGAGGTGTTACAAACTTGGTATCAGAGCGTAAGGTTAAATAGAATCCTAAGAAATCTGAAATCTGCATCTAGTAGAGTCTTCTGCATGGGTGTGTTGCGCACCACATTTATGTACAGGAGGCTATGCGATGTTTTAGGAATAGTTTCCCTTCTTTCAGTATTCATGTCGTGCAAGTGAGCATAATCACAAGTTAGTCTCTTAGTCTAATTCACTACTTCTCTTTATTTCAGAACATGCCTCCTAAGAGAAGAAATAAGTCAGCCCCTCAGACCGAAGAACCTTTGGGCGATCATGTTTCTCATGCGGAGTTCAGGACCGTATTTACTGAACTTGCTCAGTGTGTGGCTACCTAAAATAAATGACCACCAGTTATTCCGTCCAATCCAGTGGCTAATTCTGCAGTAGCTAGGATTCAAGATTTCACCCAAATGAACCCTCCATCTTTCCTTGGGTTTAAGTCTAATGAAGACCCTTAGAAATTCATTGACCAAGTCTAGAAGGTCATTGATATCATGGGAGTTACTTCTGTTCATAGTGCTGACCAATTACAGGATGTCGCTCATACTTGGTACAAACAGTGGAAGTTCGAAAGGGTAGACGATACAGGTTCTATTGAGTGGGAGGAATTTGTCATGGTTTTCTTAGACAGATTCTTTCCCCAAGAGCTGAGAGAAGCAAAAGTTCTTGAGTTCATCAACCTCAGGCAGGGAAATATGAGGGTTAGAGAGTATTCTCTTAGATTTACCCAGTTATCCAGATATGCCCCTCACGTGGTTGCAAACATCAGGGCTAAGATGAGCAAGTTTGTTTTAGGGGTGAATGATATCGTGGTAAATAAGTGTAGATCTGCGATGTTTAACAATGATATGACTTTAGCCAGAGTCATAAACCATGCTCAGCAAATAGAGAAGTAGAAGTTTAGGACTAGGGAGAGACAGAACAAGAGAGCAAGGTCAGGCAGTTTTAGTTTTGCTCAACCCAAATCAAAGAGAGAAAACCATTCACAGTTTCATCCCAAGTCATTAGCTCCATCTCATTCTTCCGCTAGTGTTCTAGCTCCTTCCTCCGCCAGTGCCCCAGTGTTGAAATTCAGAGACGGCAATAGAGATAGAGCACCAGGCTCTAAATCTCAGGGCAGTGTTAGCAGTGCCTAAACAAATCCCCTGTGTCAGATTTGTGGTAAGAACCACAAGGGTATTTGCAAAGCCGGTAGTGATGTCTTTTTTTGTTATCGAAAGCCAGGCCATAGGATTAGAGAGTGTCCTCAGCCAAGTCCTCAGGGTCAGCAGAACCATTCCACAGCTCAGTCCGGTCCCCCGAACCAGCAGGGTGCCACTTTCAGTGCTACTAGTGGGCAACGCCCAAATAGACTCTATGATCTTCAGACCCAACAGGATCAGGAAAATTCCCCTGATATTGTTACTGGTATGTTGAAGATTTTCCATGTTCATGTTTATGCTTTGTTAGACCCAGGTGCATCCTTGTCTTTTGTCACTCCATAAATAGCAGGTAATTTCGAAATCAGTCCTAAAATTTTAATAGAGCCCTTTTCAGTCTCTACCCCAGTGGGTAAAACCATCATAGCTCGGCGGGTACACAGGAACTGCCCGGTTTTGATATTTCATAAATCCATGTCGGTAAATTTAGTCGAGTTAGAGATAACTGACTTTGATGTCATTCTCAGCATGGCTTGGCTTTATTCTTGCTATGCTATCGTCAACTATAGAAACAGGATAGTTCAGTTTCAGTTCCTAAATGAGCCCGTCCTAGAGTGGAAGGGTAGTACTTCAGCGTTTAGGGGTCATCTTGTTTCCTACTTTCGAGCAAGGAAAATGATTTCTAAGGGATATGTGTACCATCTCGTGCATGTTAAGGATTCTAGTTTTGAATCTCCCAGTCTCAAATAAGTCCTAGTGGTTAATGAATATTCAAATATCTTTCCTAAAGATCTTCCAGGCATTCCCCCTAAAAGGGAAATAGACTTTGGCATAGACCTTCTCCCAGATACTCAACCTATTTTTATTCCGCCGTATAGAATGGCACCAGCAGAACTTAAGAAACTGAAAGATTAGTTGAAGGATCTCTTAGATAAGGGATTTATCAGGCCCAGTGTATCCCCATGGAGTGCACCGGTCTTATTCATGTGCAAGAAAGACAGTTCTCTCAGGATGTGTATCGATTATCATCAGCTCAATAAAGTTATGATCAAGAACAAGTATCCACTTCCTAGAATAGATGACTTGTTTGACCAACTTCAGGGTGCCAGTTACTTCTCTAAGATAGACCTCAGATCAGGATATCATCAGCTCAGAGTAAGAGAATATGACATCTTGAAGAAAACTTTCCATACGCGGTATGGTCACTTCATATTTCTTGTCATGTCTTTTGGTCTTACCAATGCCCCAGCAGATTTCATGGACTTGATGAACCAGGTGTTCAAGCAATACTTGGACATGTTCGTCATAGTCTTCATAGATGATATTCTGGTCTATTCTTGCACTGAGCGTGATCACTCATACCATCTCAGAATTGTTCTTCAGACTCTCAGGGATCATCAGTTATTCGCCAAGTTTAGTAAGTACAAATTTTGGCAAGATCAGTAGTATTCCTCGGCCATATTATTTTTGATGATGGCATTAGAGTAAATTCTCAGAAGACCGAATTGGTAAGAAACTAGCCTTGCCCTATATCTTCATCAGATATCAAGAGTTTCTTAGGTTTGGCCGGCTATTATAGACGGTTTTTGAGGGATTTTCTTCTATTGCATGTCCTATGTACAGATTGACTTAGAAGAAAGTTAAGTTTTAATGGTCAGATTCATGTGAAAAGAGGTTTCAAGAGTTGAAGACTTGAGTCACCTCAGCTCCAGTTTGAAAAATTATGACATGAGTGTTCTTTATCATCTGGGCAAGGCCAATGTTATAGACAACGCTCTCAGTAGACTCTCCATGGGTAGTGTTTCTCATGTTGAGGATAGAAAGAAGAAAATAGCTCAGGAAATCCATCAGCTGGCCGGACTAGGAGTTCGCTTAGTTGACTCTTTCGAGGGTGGTGTATGTGTTTAGAGTAGTTTAGGGTCATTTATAGTTTCTGACGTGAAAGAAAAGCAAGACAGGGATCCTAGCCTTGTCAAGCTGAAAGAGTCAGTTCAGAATCAAAAAGTTGAGGTTTTCTCCCAAGGGTAAGATAGTGTTCTTCATTGTTAGGGTCGTTTGTGTGTTCCAGGTGTAGATGGCTTGAGGCAGAGAATTCTTGCAGAAGTGCATGGTGCGCGATGCTCTATTCATCCATGGGCCACTAAGATGTACCTCGACTTTTGGGAGTTCTATTGGTGGAGTGGGATGAAGAGAGATGTTGTAGAGTTTGTATCTAAGTGTTCTACATATCAGCAGGTTAAGATAGAGCATCAAAAACCTAGTGGTTCCATGCAGAAGTTCACCATTCCTACTTGGAGGTGGGAAGAAGTGAACATGGACTTCGTGATGGGTTTTCCTAGAACTCGTCATTAGCATGATTCAGTTTGGGTAATTGTAAATAGAATGACCAAGTCAACTCATTTTCTTCCTGTTCGTACTTCTTATTCAACCGAGGAATTATGCCAAACTTTATATCAGGGAGTTGGTCAGATTACACGGTATTCCACTATCTATTATTTCAAACAGAGGAACCCAGTTCACCTCTTACTTCTGGAAAGCATTCCCAAAAGGTCTTGGTACCCAAGTTCATCTCAGTACAACATTTCATCCTCAGACAGATGGTCAAGCAGAAAGGACCATTCAGACTCTCGAAGATATGCCAAGGGCGTGTGCAATTGATTTAAAGGGAAGTTGGGATGACCACTTGCCTACCACTTGCCTTTGATTGAGTTTGCATACAACAATATCTATCATTCCAGTATTTAGATGGCTCCATTCGAAGCTCTCTATGGTAGGAGATATAGATCTCTAATCGGTTGGTTCGAAGTTCGTAAGGCCTCAGTTATAGGTCCTGACTTAGTATTCGACACCTTAGAGAAAGTTCAGTTGATTTGAGAGAAACTCTGGGCTACTCAGAGCCGACAGAAGTCTTATGCAAATGTTTGTAGAAAGGATCTTGAGTTTGAGGTCAATGATTATGTCTCCCTTAATATCTCTCCCTTGAAGGGAGTGAAGAGTTTTGGTAAGAAAGGGAAACTCAGTCCTCGATATGTCGGTCCCTTCAGGATTCTCAGTCGCTTCAGTAAGGTAGCTTATGAGCTCAAATTGCCTTCAGATCTAGTCTCAGTTCATCCAGTATTCCATGTCTCTTTTCTCAAAAAATGCATAGGTTACCCAGCAGATGAGTCCCTATTTAGAGCATTGACGTTCAGAACAATCTCTCTTATGAAGAGATGCCAGTCAAAATCTTAGACTATTATACTCATAGATTGAGGAACAAAGAAGTCCCTTTAGTCAAGGTTCTTTGGATAAATCAGTCTCATGAGGGAGATACTTGGGAATTATAAGTAGATATGCATACCAAGTATCCTCACCTTTTCTCTGCCAATTCAGAACAAGCTCAAGGTAACAGTTCTTCTTAAGCATACTCAGTTTCATGTTCATGTTCCCATCATAAACTTGATATCTATTACCATTGCATATTCAGTCATGCATTCATGTATCAGTACAGTGTATAATCATGCATCAAATATGCATTATCATTGGGAGAATTCAGTTATCAGAAGTCTCAATTATGCATTCATGAATTAGTTACTCATGCATCTGATATGCATGTCCAGCATGATATGTTTAGCTTATCAGTCATGTTCGTCAGGAGATCATGTTCTAGTAGTATATGTCTTGTATGTACTCCAGTTTATCGTCTCTCCTCATTTCAGTCAGTCTCATTTGAGGACAAATATTTCCAAGGGGGAGATATTGTAATACCCCGTATATTTCTAAGCTAGAAAATAAACCGTTGTTCCTACACATGAAACCTCCTATCCTATGATTCATATTTGAGTACATGAATTAGGATGAGTATCCTAGTGAGAATAGAGCTTATGATGTGTTAAGCATGTTCATAAGAGTCACTTAGAGTAAGCCATGCTGAGAACTTTTGAATCCATCAAGTTTTCGTATGTGATTTCACATAGCTCATCTTTGAATGAGAATAAATTAGTTTATAGGTGGTATTTTGGAAGATTTATACCCTCCAAATTTTATAAAATTGAATAAGCTTTCCGTCGATATCAAATTCGCCTAAAACAGACACCCGGTGAAGAAGTTATGGCGATTTAAAGTTTTAGCAGCATCATTTCAGTTAGTGGCACATCGCGCCATAAGCCAAAATGACGTTCATCAATTTCCAGTGTCTCTCCACAATTCCAGCACATCACGGTGAGTTTCCAGGTCACAAACAGGTGGAAACGTGATGTCTTCGCATCATGCTGGGGGCCCAAATTGGGTAATTTTCATAGAAATTAAAGGACGCATCTAGAGGGGTATTTGGGTCATCTTTCCCCCTATATAATTCCCAAACACGGGATTGATGCCCCAAATCAGCTCTTTACATTACTTTTGATCAAAATTCTCTCAAGAACAACCAAGAACAAGTCTAGGGTTCAATTGGGGGTTTCAAATTCCAAGCTTATTTCACTACTATCTTCACGGATCATTAATCTAAGGTATGCGTAGTGTTCATCTATGGATCCAATCCTTTCCTAGAGCTCAAGAACCATGTTTTAAATACTATTTTCTGAACTTTTTCTAGTGATACGAGCATGTACATGTTGATGATTGTTGTTTAAGTTTTAAGATGATATCTAAAGGTGTTTTCATGGAATATATATATGGTTGTTTGTTGAAAACTATGAACTTTAGGTGGTGTAATATGGTGCAAGTTATGAAACACAACTATTCCTTAAAGAATGCATGTCAGGTGTTTGATAAAATGCTTGGGATGTTAGGAATTTATGTTTACATGGTTCCATGATATCTAAATGACAAGTCTGTGTTAGCTATATACTTAAATATGAATTCCATGCTATTGATGTATTGCTATTGTTGCAGTATGAAGCATGTATGATAATGGATATGTATAATATGTACACAAAATATATCCATGCAATCCCTACAATGTTTAAGATGTTGAATAACTACATGAAGTATAAGATCCCCTACTATGATATTATGAATTATGGACTCCAATCTTGTGATCAAGTCATGTCATGTGTGTCAGTTTCCTTCTATCAAGTCCTGCGGGTATTTGTACCCAAAAAATATAGTTGTGTGCCTAGAGCCATGTCATGTTGTTAAGATAATCTCAATCAAGCTATAATCTATAGAACTCAGTCAGTCATGTGACTCAGGAAACCTCAGAAATCTCTTGATCTCAGTTAACTCTCAGATAGTAGTACTACTCCGTCAGTCAATGGAAGTCAGTTAATCAGTCCATGTACAGTCAGTTGAATCACGTTCAGTCTTTTTAGATGGGAGTAGAATTTAGCACCGAGTGAACCCAAGGATGGGAAATCACCTACCAGTTTAGGGTGTGATTCTTAGCAATCATCCTTGCATTCCAGAACTATGTAGCCAACATAGGTTGAGACATCTTAAACTGTTAGAATAGGGTTGATGAGGTGGCTTAACCTGTCAGTTCAGGGTTCTCACCGCTCTCATTTTGAGTACCTGCCAGCTAAGGGTCACGAACAACTGTCCTTAGCAGTGGCATGGTATTGACACCCCTCCAGTGGGGGCAGAGATTAGACCCTAGCTTAGCCATAATGGCGCACATGGGGCATGTCAGTTAAAAAACTACCTCCCACAGTTTCAGACTCAGTCTTAGTAAAAGAACTCAGACAGTTCTTCAAATATTAGTATGCCAGGACTGTTCGATACAGTTAAATTTAGTTATAGCATGGGACTCAGAAAGTTCCATCAGATTCAAGACTGTCAGACCCAGTCACCCATGTTATTAGAACTGTAATTTAAGCCATGCCAGTTATCAGTAAACCATGTGTTAGCGTACAGATTTAGCTATCATGTACTCATGATCTCAGTTACTATGTATGTATGTTTGTACTCTTACATTCATATCATTCAGCCAGTTAACATTATTCATGCATGTAAACCCTTTGCATTAGCCTACCTCACTTGTATACTCAGTACTCCAGTTGTACTGATGCATTTGTGCTATGGTGCTTTCTTTTTATATTACCCTATAGGTTCAGAGACACGAGTTCCAGACTAGCAATAACAGTTGTATTCCAGTATATAGAGTTGTAGTGAGTCCTCTTCATTTGAGGATGATATGATATTATTTTATTTCATTTATTATTTCAACTCAATTTTGCTGCCCAGAGTTAGTTGGAGATATATTCCTTCAACTCCTTATTCAGATAGTATTTAGAGGCTTTCAGATTTAGTTCAGATTCATTTTTTAGTTGTTTTGGGTATCTTTCACCCACACAGATGTTACTATTTTATAGATTCTTTATTCAGTTAAACCTTATGGCCTACATGTTCATGTTTTCCGCATTATTACATTATATATTGTAGTGCATAAGTCATGGGTTAGCTTGTGGTCCTTCGGGGTCATAAGCACCGTGTAGTATTCCAGTTCAGAAAATCGAGGTATTACAGCTACCTAGGATAGAATTAACTAGGATTTTGCGGGGTCTTACACCTCCTTAGTACTCCAAGCCATGGTTTCTTCTTAACACTCCAAGGCCTCGGGTTCTTCAAGCTTTAAAAGTGGCCTCGGGTTCTTCATATTTAAAAAGGCTCCTTGTAAACAAATTAGAACTCCTCATGCTTGTATCACCAAGCAATCATCCACTCACTACATTGTTCTATTGGGTGCTCAAAATGGTGTCTCGAGATGACCAAGGCTTGAGTCTTTATTTGTTGGCCTCGAATGATGTCATCAAAAGCTATGATGGACATTTGGCTCATATCATTCTCTCCTTCTTAAAAAGGATTCGACCTTGAATCTATACCTTGCAAAACTAAAGAAAGGACAAACAAGCATAATATCCTCATGGAATGGGGGTTAGGGTTAGTATATTAAATAACATCATCATGTTAAGATGGTATACACTTGAAATATAACCGTGAATCCCTTGTTTTATTCTTAAAAATCTTAATAAGAATATCACAAAGGGAGTGGCTACGAACATCACCAAGAGATAATGAAACTACAAAGGTCATAATGGCATCAACAATCTCCAAAGGTAAGAATACTTTCCTCTTAAAAGCCATAAGAATATGAGTGATCCTTGTAGCATTATTGCTCAATCAAGTGGACCATTCGAGACACTTCCTACCTATAAATAAGATAAATCCATGACTAGAATGGACATCATCATAAGAAAAGAGGTAGTATTGAAAGGAATTGAACATGAAAGTCTCCTCTAAGGTGCTTTTATCAAAAGGGGTGCCATTGGCCACAAGAGTTTTAGGCACACTACAAATTTCCTTTCTAAGAAATTCATGCCAACATATGATGTAGATTAAACAAGATTAGGAACAACGTCATATGCATAAATGTAATGAAGAAAGGTACTAAAGACTCTATTCTCATCAAAGATGTATCCTAAAGTAGGAACACACAAAGAGAGAAAGAAATATTGCAAGCACATAGGACCTCTCCTTTTCAAACAGCTTCCCGAGGGAAGGAATTTTATCAATGGAGCCATCAAATTAGGGAAAATAGAGAACTGAGTACCTACTCAACAAGCCAATCCAAGAAAAGTAGTTCTCCCAAGAATTTTGTTTCCCTCTATTAATGAATGCAAGCATGCTCTCAAGAGTCCAACAAGATACTTCATAGTGTCCAACCTTAACAAGAAGTATTTAACCTCCTTGGACTCTTCCTCAAACATAAATTCAACTTGGTATCAACAAGCTGTAAATCACATAACTTAAGTAAAAGTGTGTCAAACATGGATGCAAGTATATAAGCAATACACTAAAGAGGTAATGACACATTTTACTTAAGGTTACCACCTTTGAGAATAGGGTTTCCAATCAAAACCAAGTCACAAAGAAGGGTGTCACGAGAAGGTAATTCATCCAAAGTGTCTTCAAGAGGGAATTATTTTGTTGACCTACTAGTAGTGATAACTTGGTCAAGAGTGGAAACACTCAATGGTGAACTCTTTAGGTTTCTTTTATTACTCCTCTTTTTTAATGAGAACTTAACATTGTTGGAAATTCCTCCCATGTGAAACTTGGGTCTATCAAGTGGATTGTAAATCACCAAGAAAAACTTTCCATCATAGGTAAGGATACCAACATCCACAATCAATACCAAGCACCAAATTGGTTGTATTGCAATTTTATCAACCCAATAAGTCACCGGGGTCAAATGGGAGAAGAAGCCAAGAACATGGGTCAAGGCTATACTCACTTTTCCATAAGATTCCATCCTAATAATTAGACATACCCCCTATATTACCATTGTCAATATCATGAGAAAAGAGGGGGTAGGGAAGGGTGTCACACAAATAAACTTTAACTATGGTGTCCTTATATATATACTACTAGTAGTTTCAAGTTCATCACTATGAGTATGAATAACATAGGAAACACACAAAGGAAAATTAGATGGACTTTCTAAACATGCATTACCTCATCTTTCAAAAGGGTAATTGTAACACCCCGCATTTCCCTAGCATAATTTAAGTCCTTATACATAAGTATTCGTGTATGAAATTTTTGAGAAACTCATTACTTTTTTGTTTAGATACTACCATTTCATAGGAAATTCACTTATCTTTCCAACGATTTAAAATTCCCCAAAATCTAATAACTGAGTAAGAAGTTATGGCGATTTTAAGTTCCAGTCGTTAAAACCATCAGTTTAACTCTTAACGCGTCGTGTAGACAACCCAAATGACCATTGTCAATTTCCAGTGTGACTCCGTGATTATGGTGCATTACGAAGTAGGCCAATTTCTTGTTTGTTAATTTCCATTGGGACTCCGTGATGTTGGCGCATCGCGGAGGTGGGAAAAATGGCATCCCAAGGCTTACCACGAATGTGGACCATCACGATATTTTTATAGGTCCTAATTTTCCAATTTCCAGTGGCTTGTAGAGAAAGTGGTGCATCATGCCAAGGCCAAAAATCGGGATTTCAATTTCTAGCTTACATTTTAAAATTCGTTTAGGGGTATTTAGGTCTTTTCCTCAAGCCCTAACCTCGTCCTAAATACAAAATTTATCCCCTAATTAACCTAAATACTCATCACTATTCACTTTCTCTAAAATTATAAATCTCCTATTTCAAGAACAAGAAACTCTAGCTCTCAAGAATCAAGGTCAAATCTCAAGAACTCTCCATCAATCCTTCCAAATTCAGTAACTCAGGTATATTAGATATTCTTCCATGGATTTATTTCATCCATGGAGTCAAAGACACCCTTTTAAGTTATAAAATTTTTATCTTTTCAAGATTTACTATGTTTTAAATTATGATTTCATCCATGACTTCCCATGAACTATGATTTCATACTATGTTTCAATGAGATTATTGATGTTATTTGATTCCCCATGTTTTAGTGTTATCATTTATTGAATTAAACCCTGACTTTGTGTTTTCCATGTTACTTTCATGTCAATTATACCAGTCCTTTAGTATTTCCATGATTTGACAAAACTATGAACCACAAGTGTTTGATAAAATGCTTATAAGAGTAAATGTTTTATGAAAGCCTTCAAGTCATGTTCCCCAAGTTTTGGTGTCATATTAATATCATTGTTTTGAGTCCTAGGGGCATTGAACACCCAAAAAGCATAGCTTTTTATTTAGTCTAGTCTCAGTATATTACAGAATAAATTCAGATTATATTATGAGCATGATCAAAACAGTCAGTTAAACGCAGAATAGTCCAGATTTTAGTGTCATTCAGTTGGGAGTAGGGCTTAGCACCGAGCAAGTGTAGGGATGGAAAATTCCCCGTCAGATAGGTAGGGTCGTTATTAGCAGTCCCTATACTCCAGAACCACATAGACAACATAGGATATGAGCAGTCACCTATCAAATTAGGCTTGACTATCTCGCAGGGGTCACCCGCCAGTTCAGGCTTGACACCCTTAGTCCTTTGGACATTATAACAGTTTAGTGGATCCACACAACCAGCGTTAGTACCCATGGAACAATATTAACACCCTTCCAACTGGGGTTATAGGTTGGACCATGATTGGCTTAGATTAGGGAATGTCAGTTAGATGACACCTTCCACAGTCTCAGATATGGTCTCAGGTATAGTTCTAGTTCAATCATTCAATCTTAGTGTTGTCTGACCAAGGCATATAGATATCAGTATTTTTAGTATTTCAAATTATAGATTTTACTCAATCCATGTTATATGGTTAGTCCTGCATCCTTAGTGTCTACAAATTTTCATATATTATTTAGCATTTTTAGACTCTCATGCATACACAGTATTTACATGTTTTACTTATCTTCAGTACCTATAGATTTTATGTTCTCTACTCAGCACTTCATGCTCTACATGTATATTCAGATAGTTTATTACTTCCATTCATGAAACCTTGTATATCAGCCTACCTCATTTAGCATATTAGTACATTCAAAGTACTGATCGCTTACTTTTTCTTTTGCGCTATGATGTCTTATATAATAGGTGCTGATACTGAGTTCCTGAATCACACCTATATTTTTAGATCACCAGCAGCACATTAGTAGTGGTGAGTCCTTATCATCTGAGGACAGATTACTTTACTTCATATCTTTATTTCAGTAGTTAAGAGAGTTAGTTGGGGACTCGTCCCATCAACTCTCAGTCAGCCAGTCTTAGAGGCTTTACAGACACTACAGTCAGTTAGTTATTCAATTTATCAGTATTTTCTCAGATTTAGACAGTTGTTCCCTTTCTAGATTTATAATTTAGTTTTGAATCCAGTTGATAAAACCTTATGGCAATATTAGTATTTTTCTGCATTTATGATGTTATTATTCAGTGCTCACAGCAGGTACCACCTCATGGGTTAGCTTGTGGTCCCTCAGGACTGTAAGCACCATGTAATGACTAGGGGTAGTCTCGGGTTGTTGCAGTAATTTTAACATAGATACAAACCACCATGAGCATCAGAGTATTCATAATTAAAACCATTTTCACAAGAATAATCACTTATCGGGTTTCCTAAACATACAAGCAAACTGAAGCTATTCTTACCCAAGTGATCATTTTTTTCCAATAGTAGGAGATCACTATCAAGAATTGAATGGTTAGCATAATCTTCACTTTATTTTATATTTTTAGTGGATTTCAAGAAATAAGACAACATGTGAATCTTAAGCTTACTACCTTTTCCTTTAAATACATCACATTGCATATCACTAGGTGTCATACAAGGACTGATCTCACTATTTTCACACATGAAATCTTTCTTTGAGAAAGAATTACCATCCAAAGGTCAAGATTTAAACCATGCAAGTTCACTCTCACAAAGACATATGTCATTCTTCACAACATTTTCATTTTCATCAATTCTATGAGCAAAACTAATAATAATACTTTCATCACACAATATGCTCAAAGAATCATTTCTATCCTCATGATCAACTCTATCAACATTATCATTAACTTGAGATTCATCAAGTACTCCATATACATGCTCAAGTAGTGGACTACATTTATGAGTAAGTTGATCATTGTTCACACCTTCACTAGTTTTTGGCAACTCACCTACCAACTTAGACTCAACTTGGTTTTCACATTGTCAACTAGTGTGTGACTATTCTCATCACTTGGAAATAAGACCTCATTAAATTTACAAGTACTAGAAATAGGTGGACACAAATTGATCTCACGAGAATAATTAATTCAGTCATCTATAGGGTCAATTAGTGCTTGCTTACTTACAACAAGAATTTGATCTTTATGAAACCTAGCAATGCCAAGAGTATCACAAAGGGAAGGCTTATGCAAATCCTTTGGCAAACCACCAACTACATTCACTTGGATACTACTAGCCACGTCACAATATTCTAATTTTATAGGAGTGTAGGAGATAGCATTGTTACCTTGTAGCTCACATGAGGTAAGGTCTTCACCTTGGTATATATCATGGAAGCCCACTTGTTTTTTTGGGAAGCTCTCAATACAAGGGAGTTTGTCTAGACTTTTCCCTTGGATCATCTCTTCATCATTTTTTCCAAAGTTGGAATTCTTAGCCAAGAACTCCATTTGATCATCAGCCATGTGTTCTTGAGGAACCCTCCTTGAATCCTCCGATGAAAGTATATTATCTTAAACCTACACATAAGAAGAATTGATACTAGGCAAAATTCTTGCATCTTGGTTAGTGGAGATTCGACTTTGAGGGTATATGGTAGTTTGGGTGGTGACAGTTTGTGGAGGCTTTGGTAGATTAAGCAATTGGTGTAGCCTTTCAAGGTTCTGGTAGAAATCTTCAAAAGGATCCGAGGTAGCATAAATACCATAACTATCCAGGGTTGGTGATGTTGTTCCTTCCATTGTCAAGGTATCTAAGAGAAAACAAAAGTAAAAACAACAAACAAATTAGTGTTAAAGAAAAAAAGTCACACTCTCAATTCTTTTGTTACTTCACAATTGGTTTCACAAGTGTTGAAAGTTGGCTCATAATCTGTGGGAAGTTGAGTATTTATTTCTACTCTTGCTCAAAATAGATTTTCATTTGAAAGACTCAAAGAAACCTTGTTCGGACTTGATCCAAGGAACTGCAATGAATCACAAAAGCTAAAAGCACACAAAGAAAGGTAATAAGAAAGAAATGGACTCAAAACTAACTCACAACCTAGTAGGTGATTACTAGTTTGTTAATTAATACTAGAATCAAAGAAAATGAAACTAAAGAGACAAGAAATGAAATCAAGAATCCAAAATTTGAGCCTAAAATGAGTTGTATAGAAATGATGACATGACAGCTTGTGCTTGGTCAAGATTTTTAAAAATTTCTTGTTTTCCAACTTTGAATTTTTGATCAATATTTACTCTAGAGGGTAGCAATTCGGTTTTGAGGGTGAAAATTCAAGAATTGGAGCTTTTTTCAAGCACAAAAGATTTTGAATTTTCAAGTCCAAAATACCACAGCCACCTTTACCAAAAATGAGATCCACCTTCAAGTTTCTTCAAACTCAAGCTCAATAATAGTGGATGGCTTAAACCAACCCGGGTTTAGCTTAAAGTTTAGATCTAGACTGTATTAGTGCTAAGGAACAAGGATCTAGCACTAGAAACTAAAAAAACACACACAAAGCTTCTAGATCTAAGTCTCAAATTTCTACTAAAGTACAAAAATGTGAACAAGCAATTTTTTTATTTTTGACACTCTTTTCTGTTAGTGTTTGTAATATCCCCTACGTCCCTAACTCAGTTTAGCCCCTAGTATGTGCTTATATGTAATACCTCAAGTCTGTACCTCAGATGTCATACAGTTCTCACAACCCCAAAGGACCACATGCTAACCCATGGTTGGTACCTTTTGTGAACACTGAATAATAATACTAAAATATTATAGAAAATTAGGCTGAAATGCCATAAGATTCATAATCTGAATACTGATAAATATAGTACTGAAATAACATATGAAAACTGAATATGGCTAAACTAGTCTAGTCTAAAAAGCCTCTAACTGATCTTTCTAATATGGAGTTGATGGGACAAGTTTCCAACTAACTTGGACTACTGCAATACTGAAACTACTGAAATAAAAGTATATCCTTGATAGATAAGGATTCACTACTAAATTTGCTGCTGCTATCTGAATTTTTTTAAGTGAGGTTGGGACACTAAGCATCCGAACCTATGATATGAGACATCATAGCACAAAGAGAAAGTATGTATCAGTACGTGGAATGTACTGGTATGCTAGATGAGGTAAGACTGAATGCAAGGGTTCATATGCATAAACAATAACTGACTGAATGATATGAAGTAACTGAATAAGAGTACATAGATAATTATAACTACTGTAAAATATTGAGTATGCAATACTATGAATATATATATATATATATATATATATATATATATATATATATTAGAGCTTTTACTGAAACTGAGTACTGAGTTATGATAACTGAGTAACTGATAACTGAATTACAAATACTGAGTGACTATTTCTAACAGTCTTGATCCTGTAGAACTAAACTAAGTTTTGTATTAAGCTGGGTGACTGTGTCTGACAGAACTGATTCTATAAAACTGAACTGAGTTCTATACTAAATCTGAAACTATAACTGTAACTATAAGAGTGTTTATCTAACTGGCATACCAAGATTATAAATTGAGTTGGGGGACAATCTTGTAATGCCCCAAGTTTGTAACACGGATGCTACACGGTGCTCATAATCTCGAAGGACCACAAGCTAACCCATAATTGGTACCTTCTACAATAACAAAATAATAACACCATAAAAATGCAAAAATTAGGTGAAAACTGGCCATAAGGTTCAATACTATAAATAAATACTGAATGCGGTTTATCAATAACAAAACTGAACATCTGACTGAAAATACTCTAGTCTAAAAGACTCTACTATCTAAACATAGAGTTGATTGGACAAGTCCCAAACTAACTCCGAACTGCTGAAATAATAATTATATCCTCAGACTATGAGGACTCACCACTAAGTTTGACTTCTGAATATCTGAAATGCTAAATAAAACCGGGAGCCCATGCATCTGAACCTATGATATAAGACATTATAGCATAAAAGAAAAGTATGCGTCAGTACTTTGAATGTACTGGTATGCAAAATAAAGTAGGCTGAAATGCATGGGTTAATATGCATGAACAATACTGACTGAATGACATAAGTATAGCTGAATGAGAGTACATGCATGAACATGTAAAATGTAACTGAGATCTTGCTAGCACTGGATACAGAGTTCTGAATACTGATTAACTGATATTTGAGTTTACTGGTACTGATTACTAAGAACTCAATGACTATGTCTGAAAGTCCTGATTCTATGGAACTGTGCTGAGTTTCATACTTAACTGAGTGACTATATCTGATAGTCCTGGTCCTGTAGAACAGGATTGAGTTCTATACCGAGACTGGAACTGAAACTGATAGTGTGGGAAGCAATCATCTAATCGATATTGCCCTCTCTGAACAGATTAAGGTCTAACCTGTAACCCCAGCTGGAAGAGTATCAGTATCAGGTCGTGGGTAAAGACAAACTGAGTCACCCTTGTCTGGCAGGTGCTCTAAATGATGGAACCCTCAACTGGCAGGTTAAACTACCTCATCAACCCTAACTGGTAGGTTAATGTCTCAACCTATGCTGGCTACGTAGTTATAGAATGTGAGGACTGCTACTAAGGATCACACCCTCTACTGGAAGGTGAGTCCCCATCCTTGGGTTCACTTGGTGCTGAATCCTACTCCCAATTGAATAGACACTGGACTGAATTCTAAACCGTTCTAGGTTGGACTAAACTGTTACGGATTGTATTGTATAACTGAACTAAATTGAGTTCACTAGGTTCCATGGACTGACGGAATACTACTGAATTCTTTTAAACAACTGAGTACTACTGAGGTTTGAAATGAATAATGTAACTGATTTTTTTAGTACTATTGAGTTTTCCTGAGTTTTGTAACTAACCAAATTCTACTGATCGTGACATGACTGGTACTATTTAATGACTGACCATGGCTCTAAGTAACTAGCTAAATTTTCGGGTACTGAATACACCTAGGACTCAATAACATAAATTATAAGACATGGCACAATCCCAAAACATGATAGCTAATTAGTTGATCATCATTCATTCATTAGGACATTCTAGCAAACACTTGCATGACATAAAATTGAATACATGCTAACATGATATAATTTTACTATTCAACTTGCATGATCAACTCAACAAATACTTGGAGGACATAGGATGTGCATATAATACTAAACAACATGCGAGCATCATAATTTCATATACCAGTTTCACAATTTGAGGGTTTTAGCATGAATTAACATTGTAAAACACATATAACAAATAATTTCATATGCATATGGCAATTAAATCATGAATTAGAAACCCCATTAACATGGTAATCCACATTCAAATCCTACCATGAAATTCATCAAACTCATTATCTTGTAGTTGAAAAGGGTGCTTAAACTCCAAGGGTGGAAGGAAATCCTTGGATGAATACTTAACATACCTTGATTGCTAAAGTCTTTAAGAATGATGCTGAAATCTTAAGCCTTGAGTTTTAAATTTGATCTCCTAGGTTTTTATTCTTGAGTAATTTCTGAATAGAGAATGAATTTTGCCTCTAAAGGGTCTTAATTTCATGCTTTGGGGATGATAATTGAGGGTAAAAGACCCAAATACCCCTGAGGAATATGACTTTTAATTATAGAAAACTGATTTAGAAATGCGCAGAATGATGCATTATATCATTGGCATCGATGTGATGGCCAACGCACCTTGTCGAGTTTGCACTGGTTCATTAAAATTTACACTGGGGAGATGGAGAAAAATATTCATCGACGCAATAGGCGACGCGACGCATTGAGATCGTGTCGATCCACTGGTTTGGACTTTCAAACGTGCCTAAAAAAAGTTTAAAAAATCTAAAACTTGTTCGAGGACACCTACTGATACTCCTGATCATGATTCAACCTAAAGGTTGATATTTTAAGGTCATAGAGGTCGTGAAATAGAGTCGCCAACTTTTTAAGGCTAAAATGACACTAAATATGAATACTTAGCTAAAATTTTCTAAGTCTAGAACCCCTTAACAAGCTTTAAAAGACTGAGTTGAGCTAAGGATTTGTGAGGTTTTACAATATCTCCCCCTTGGAAATATTCATTCTCGAATGAGGATAATTGAGCTGAGAATAATGAGACTACTGATAGACTGAATTCATGTACCAATCATACACAACTAAAATATGATTTCATGACTGATATTACTGACATACTAAAATTCCATACTAAGCATGAATATTTGATGCATGAATGCATGACTGGAATTGCTGATAAGATGAGTCTCTTATACTGAACATGCATATATGATGCATGAATATCTGATAGAACTGACTCATGAATGTATGACTGGATAAGCAATGGAAACTGATACCAAACTTATAAAGGAAATCTGAGCATGAAACTGAGTAAGTTTAAAGAGAACTGTTAGCTTAGGCTGAGTCTGAGTTTTCGGAGAAGAGGTGAGGATACCTTGTCCGCATATCTTCTTCTTCTTCCCAAGTAGCTCACTCTATGGACTGTTTCCTCCAAAGAACTTTGACTAGATGTATTTCTTTATTCCTCAATTTATGGATTTGAAAATCAAGGATTTCGACTGGAATCTCTTCGTAAGAGAGGCTATTCTGAATATCTATGCCCTCTGTAGGGACTACGGCTGCTGGGTCACCTACGAGTTTCTTAAGCAAGGAGACATGGAACACTATATGTACTGAAGCTAAGTCTAAAGGTAACTCAAGTTCGTAGGCTACCTTTCCAAAATAGCTGAGAATTCGATAAGCACCGATATATCGAGTACTGAGCTTTCCTTTCTTGCCAAATATCCTCACTTCTTTCATAGAAGATATTTTTAAGTACATATAATCACTAATCTTGAACTCGAGATCCTTTCTATGCATATCTACGTATGATTTCTTCCAGCTCTGAGCAGTCTTAAGCCTTTCTCTACTCAACTAAACTTTCTCTAAGGTATCACATACCAAGTTAGGCCTTACCACTACGGCCTCACCCACTTCAAACCAACTGATGGGAGACCTGCACCTTCTACCATAAAGCGCCTGAAATGGGGCCATTTGAATGCTGGAATGATAGTTGTTGTTGTACATGAACTCAATCAAAGGCAAGTAGTTATCCCAACTACCTTTAAAGTCAATCGCACATGTTCACAATATATTTTCTAAAGTCTAAATGGTCCTCTCTGCCTGACCATCTATCTGGGGTTAAAAGGCTGTACTGAGATGAACTTGGGTACCAAGACCCTTTTGGAAGGCTTTTGCATACCTCTATCTAAAATAATGGATAATGGAACACTATGAAATCTAGCCAACTCTCTAACATAGAGCTTGGCATAATTCTCGGCTGAATAAGAGGTATAGAATGGTATAAAATTAGTTGATTTGGTCATCTTGTCTAAAATGACCCAAATTGAATCGTGCTAACAATGAGTACAAGGAAAACCCGTCATAAAGTCCATCTTCACCTCATCCCATTTCTAGGTGAGAATACTAAACTCTTGTATGGACCCACTAGGTTCCTAATGCTCATTCCTAACATGTTGACATGTTAAGCACTTAGCCACAAATTCTATAATGTCTCTCTTCATCACACTCCACCAATAGATCTCCCACAAATTATAGTACATCTTAGTGTCCCCTGGATTAATAGAGTGGCGCGCACCATGCACTTCTTCTAGAATTCGCTGCCTTAAGTAATCTACACCTAGCACGCATAACCGACCCTAGAAATGCAATACATTATCTCCCCCTTGGGATAAAACCTCTACCTTCTGATCTCTGACTGATTCTTTCAAATTGACTAGACTGCGATCCCTATCCTGCTTTTTTTTCACCTTGGAAACTAGGGATGATTTTGAACTACTCTACACCCATACGCTACTTTCTGATGAATCGACTAAGAGGACACCTAGTCGGGCAACCTGATGAACTTCCTGATCTAAATTCTTCTTACCATCCTCCACGTGAGCAACACTCCCCATACACATCTTACTAAGAGCATCAACCACTTTATTATCTTTACCTAGATAATACAGGATGCTCATATCATAGTTCTTTAACAACTCCAACCACCTTCTCTAATGGAGGTTTAGATCTTTCTAAAAAAATACATACTAAAGGCTCTTATGGTCTGTGAACACGTCAACTTACACACCATACAAATATTTCCTCCAAATAATTAAGGAAAAAAATACTGCTACTAACTCAAGGTCATGAGTAAGATAGTTCTTTTCATGGGATTTGAGATGTCTACAGGCATAGTCTATGACCTTACCTCTCTACACCAAAACACACCCTAAACCAACTCTGGAAGCATTAAAATACATAACAAAGCCATCCTAACCATCTGGTAGGGTCAAAACTGGGGCTGTAGTGAGTTGAGCCTTTAACTCCTGAAAACTCTTTTCACAAGAATCTGACCACTGGAATTTGACCTTTTTTTGAGTCAATATGGACATAGGTGATGCAATAGATGAAAATCCCTCCATAAATCATTGGTAATAGCCATCCAAGCCTAAGAAACTCTGGACATCTGATGGAGAGATGGGTCTGGGCCAGTTTCTCACTGTTGCAATCTTTTGGGAATCAACTTTAATGCCAGAACCAAAAATGATATGGCTAGGGAAAGCTACTGACCTTAGCCAAAATTTGCACTAACTAAATTTAATGAATAACTGATGTTTTTTTAGAGTCTATAATACTATTCTGAGATGGTCTGCATGATCATGCTCACTGCGGGAGTAGACAAGAATGTCATCTATGAAAACTATGATGAACATGTCCAAGTACTGCTTGAACACACAGTTCATCAAGCCCATGAAAAATGTTGGGGCATTGGTAAGACCAAATGACATGACTAAGAATTTTATGTGACCATACCAAGTTCTGAAAGCTATTTTTGGAATGTCACATTCCCTGACTCTGAGCTGACGATAGCCTGATCTGAGGTCTATCTTAGAAAAATAACTGGCACCCTAAAGTTGGTCAAATAAGTCAATGATTCAGGGAAGTGGATACTTGTTCTTAATCGTGACTTTATTTAGATGACGGTAGTCAATACATATTTTGAGGGAACCATTTTTCTTATTCATAAATAGAACTGCTGCACCCCACGGGGATAAATCGGGTCTGATGAATCCCTTATATTAGAGATCCTTCAACTGTTCTTTTCACTCCTTGAGTTTTATAGGTGCCATCCTATATGGTGGAATAGAGATGAGTTGTGTATCTGGAAGAAGATCGAGTCCAAAATCAATTTCCCTCTTGGGAGGAACTCTGGGAAGATTTTTAGGAAACACATCTGAAAATTCACATGCTACTAATACTAACTCAAGAGTAGGGGTTTCTAAACTAGAACCTTAGACTCAAATGAGATGGTAGACACATTCTTAGATATTATTTTCCTTGCCCTTTGGTAGGAAACAAGCTGACCCCTAAGTGCGGAAGTACTACCCCTCCACTCTAGGGAAGGCTTATTCATAAACTAAAAATAGATAATTTTGTTCCTTCAGTCGACTGAGGCATAGAAGGAATAAAGCCAATCTATGTAGAGAATGACATAAAAATTGATTATTTCTAATTTGACTAAGTCTGTTGAAGTGACTTTCTAAGATATCATAACCGGACAGTTCCTGTATACTCACTGGGCTATGATATATTTACCCACTGGGGTAGAGACTGAGAAAGGATCTTCTAGGATTTTAAGACTGACTCCAAAGTCAATAGCTATATATGGAGTAACAAAGGACAAAGAAGCTCATCGATCTAGCAAAGCATAAACATGTAAATTGAAAACTTGTAATGTACCAGTGACCACATTAGGAGAACTTTCCTGATCTTGTTGGGACTGAAGAGCATAGATTATATTTGGGCATTTCCCACTGGTGGCACTGGATGTGGCACCATGCTGATTTGGGCAATCAAACTAAGTTGGGGGCCGATTATGCTGACCTTGGGAACCTGACTGGGGACAATCTCTAACTCTGTGACTTGTCTTGCCATATCTGAAACACACATCACTACCATATCTGTAGATACCCTGGTAATTTCTGCCATATTTCTGACAAAGGGGATTGGTTTGGGCGCTACTGACACTACCCTGAGGTTTAGGGCCTGGTGCCCTATCTCTATTGTCATCTCTAAATTTCAGCACTAGAGGACTGGCTGAGAATAGAACTGGAACTAAGGATATTGAGTGAAACTAAGAATGATTTTTACCCTCTGACTTAGGCTGAGCGAAGTTGAAACTACCTATTCTTACTCTCTTGGTGTCCCTTTCCTTCTTTCTATTCTTGTCCTTCTCAATCTGTTGAGGAAAGAACATGAGCCTGGATACCCCAGACATAAAATTACTCATCTTTGCTCTTCTATCTGTAACCATATGAGAAGCACATCTAGCTAGTTGAGCAAACTTAAGAGAATACTCTTTTACTATTATGTTACCCTGATTTAGATTAATAAATTCTAGAACCTTTTCTTCCCTTAACTCCAGTGGGAAGAACCTGTCCAAGAAAGCAGTGGCAAACTCCTTCTATTCTATGGGTCCTTTATCTGCAGCCCTTTCTACCTTTCACTATTTAAACTATGAGTGAGCCACATCCTGCAACTGATATGCAGCTAGATCAACACTCTCACTAGCTGTCACCGACATGATATCTGTAACCTTCTGCACCTGATCAAGAAATTCCTATGGGTCCTTATCTGACTTAGACCCAGTAAAAGATGGTGGGTTCATTCCGGTGAAGTCTCAAATTCTGGATGCAGCATTACTATCCACTGGGTTGGATGGAACGACAACTGGGCATTCATTCTAAGCTTCCACAAAATGAGCTAGGGTAGTGAAAGTTGCTCTGAATCTAATATGGGAGACATGTTCACCCAGGGGATATGGTTGGATGGGCTGAGGTGCTGGATGATCTCCTGTTTCTCTTCCCTTAGTCCTCTTTGGAGGCATATTTTGTAAATAGAAGAGAAACTTAGATTAGACAGGGATTTTAAATTGAGCTTGTGCTTACTCGGATAACATGATTACTGAAAGAAGGGAAACTTTTCCTAAAATATCTCGTAGCCTCCTATCCATAAGTTTGGCGTGCTACACTCATGTACCAGACTCTACCAGATGTGGTTTTCAAACTTCCTAGGACTCTGTTGAACCTTGGGCTCTGATACCATGTTTGTAACACTTAGATTTTATACCGTAGATGCTACATGGTGCTCATAATCTCGAAGGACCACAAGCTAACCCATGACTGGTACCTACTGCTGTAACTGAATAATAACACTGTAAAAATTCAAAAATTAGGCAAAAACTAGCCATAAGGTTCAATACTATAAATAAATACTGAATGAGGTATATCAATACCAAAATTGAATATCTGACAAAAAATACTCTAGTGTAAAAGCCTCTACTAGTTGAATATGGAGTTGATGGGACAAGTCCCTAACTAACTCTGAACTACTAAAATAAACTGAAATGCTGAAATAATAATCATGTCCTCGGACTATGAGGACTCACCACTAACTATGACTATTAAGTATCTGAACTACTAAATATGATCGGGAGCCCGTGTATCTGAACCTATGATATAATACATCATAACGCAAAAGAAAAGTATGTGTCAGTACTTTGAATGTACTGGTATGAAAAGTGAGGTTGGCTGAAATGTATAGGTTCATATGCATGAAAAATACTAACTGAATGACATAAGTATAACTGAATGAGAGTATATGCATGAACACGTAAACTATGACAGAGATCGTGATAGCACTGGATATAGAGTTCTAAATATTGATTAGCTTATATTTGAGTTTACTGATATTAGATTACTGATAACTGAATGATTGTATTTGAAAGTCCTGATTCTGTGGAACTGTATTAAGTTTTGTACTGAACTAAGTGACTATATCTGACAGTCCTAGTCCAATAAAACTAGACTGAGTTCTATACTGAGACTGGAACTGAAACTAAGACTATGGGAAGTAATCATCTAACCGACATACCCCTCTCTAAACTAATAGTGGTCCAACCTGTAACCCTAGCTGGAAGGGTGTCAATACCGTGCCATAGTTAAAGACAATTTGAGTCACCATCATCTGGAAGGTGCTCTGAATGATAACGGTGGAACCCTTAACTGGCAGGTTAAATCACCTCATCAACCCTCAACTGAAAGGTCGATGTCTCAACCTATGCTGGCTACATAGTTCTGGAATGCGAGGACTGCTACTAAGGATTACACCCTCTACTGGCAGGTGATTCACTATCCTTGGGTTCACTCGATGCTAAATCCTACCCTTAACCGAATAGACACTAAACTAAATTCTAAACCATTCTAGGCTAGACTGAATTGTTACTGATCGTACTATATAATTGAACTAAATTGATTTCACTAGGTTCCATGGACTGACGGAAAACTACTAAATTTTGTTAATTGACTGAGTACTACTGAGGTTTGAACTAAATACTGTGACTGATTTTTTGAGTACTACTGAGTTTTCTTGAGTTTTGTAACTGATCGAATTCTACTGATCGTGACATGACTAATACTATTCAGTGACTTACTATGGCTCTAGGTAAACAACTAAATTGTCGGGTATTGAATACCCCCAGGACTCAATAGTATAAATTATAAGACATGGCACAATTCCAAAATATGATAAAAAATTACTTGATCATCATTCATTAATTGGGACATTCTAGAAAACACTTGAATGACATGGACTTGAATACATGGTAACATGATATATTTTAACTATTCAACTCACATAAGCAATTCAACAAACACTTGGAGGACATATTATGTGCACATAATTCTAAACAACATGCGAGCATCATAATTTTAAATACCAAATTTACAATTTGGAGGGTTTTAGCATGAATTAACATTGTATAACACATACAACAAATAATTTCATATGCATCTTACAATTAAATCTTGAATTAGAAACCCCATAAACATGGTAATACACATTCAAATCCAACCATAAAACTCATCAAACTCATTAACTTGTAGTTGAAAAGGGTGCTTGAACTGTAAGGGTGGAAGAAAACCCTTGGATGAATACTTTAAATACCTTGGTTGCTAAATTCTTAAAGAATGATGGTGAAATCTTAATCCTTTAGTTTAAATTTTTATCTACTAGTGTTTTTGTTCTTTAGTAATTTCTGAATAGAGAATGAATTTTCCCTCTAAAGGGGCTTAATTTTGTGTTTTGGGGATGATAACCGTGGGTAAAAGACCTAAATACCCCTGAGGAATGCGACTTTTAATTACTAAAAACCAATTTAATGATGCGCAAACCGACGCACTGCATCCTTGGCATCGACGCAATGGCCAACGTGCTGCGTTGAGTCCACGTCGGTTCATTGGAATTTGCATGGGGGAGCTGGACAAAAATACGTGATAGGTAATGTGGCACGTCAAGATCCCGTCGATACATTGGTTTAGACTTCCAAACGTGCCTCAAATAAAGTTCAAAAAATTCAAAACTTGTCTGAGGATACCTACTGACACTCCCAATCATGATTCAACCTAAAGGTTGATATTTTAAGGTCATAGAGGTCGTGAAATAGAGTTGACAACTTTTGAAGGCTAAAATGACACTAAGTCTGAATACTTAGCTAAATTTTTTTAAGTCTAGGACCCCTTAAGAATATTTAAAGGACTGAGTTGAGCTTAGGATTTTGCAGGGTCTTACAAACCTGTGATCATATTTGAAAGGCTGTTAGCACCTTACCAAGGGATACTGACAATGGCTGTGAGTTAAACCTATTTGGCAGGAAGATATTTTGTCAACCCTCACTGGCAGGAAAACTCATACGAGATGTATCAACCTTTATCTGACAGGAAAATATCTCAACCTACGCTGGCTACATAGTTCTGTAATGCAGGGATTGCTACTAAGGGTCAAAACCTTTACTAATAAGAATGCCCCTATCCCTGGGTTTGCTCGGTGTTGAATTCTACTCCTAACTGAATAGACACTGAACTGATCACTAAAATGTACTAAGTTTGATTGAACAGTTACTAATCGAGCTAACTGACTGAAGTGGACTGAGTTTACTAAGTTCTGTTAACCGAATAAATACTACTATTTGTGACATCACTGAGACTATTCTGAAACTACTAGAATTCTAGGTAAACATCTAAATTTTGGGTATTGAATATCCCCAGGACTCGAAAGCATGGAAAGTAAAGCATGGCATGATCTTGAAAAGCGTAACAATAGATACTTATTAACAATACTTTCACCTAGGCATTTGTCAAACACTTGAGGTACATCAACTTGTACATGAATGGAACCACATGATGACATGTCATGATTTCACTATTCAATTCATATAGGCATTCTATCAACACTTGGGGAGCATGGTTATTTCACATAATAATAATCAACACATGAACATCATGGATACAATAATCAATTGCAATTTCAAGGGTTTAATATGCAAATTAGATAATACACCACACATGCTATTTTAATTTCATGAAACTTGTAGTAAATCATGGGTTGAAACCTAAAAATACCATGGACATGAATACAATCAAATTCAACATGAAATTCATGAAAGCAATCAACTTATAGTTTTAAAAGTAGTTATTGAACTCTAAGAGTAGAACGAAACCCTTGGATGAACACCTAACATACCTTGGTAACCAAATCCGTGAAGATTGATGGTGTGTTCTGGAAGCTTGGACTTGAAATTGAATGCCCTAGGGTTTTGTTCTTAAGAGAAATTGAGAGAAATAATGAATTTTTGCCTTTTGGATGGCTTTATTACGTGTTTTGGAGCTGAATAAGAGTGGAAAAATAATCCAAATACCCCTCTAGATGCGGACTTTTAATTACTGAAAACGTGCCCAGCGATGCGCAGACCGATGTGCGACATCAATGGGGTCAACGCAATGCATCAATATCATATCAGCTCACTGGAATTTGCGCTGAATGATAGGGATAATATCCATTGATGCGGTAGGCGATGCGACGCATCGAGATCACATCGTCTCACTATTTTCAACATCTAAACAAGCTTCTAATAAGGTTCAAAAAATCTGAAACTCATTTGAGAACACCTATTAACATTCCTGATCATGAATCAATTTAAAAATTAACATTTTAAGGTCATAACGGTGGTAAATAAAATCATGGGAATACTGAGATCCTAAAATGAGACTAAGTGTCATTACTTAGCTGGAATTTTCTAGGTCTGGGACCTCTTTTCATGCTCTAAAGGATGAAGTTTAGAATTTTGCGTTGTCTTATAATATCTCCCCCTTGGAAACATTCGTCCTCGAATAAGATTGACTAAGCCGAGAATACTAATAGACTTAGTTTACATACTAAACATGCACAACTGAAGCATGATTACATGACCGAAACTACTGATATATGGAGTTTTTATACTGAACATGCATAACTAAAGCATGACTGAATTCTGAAGACATGACACATAGCTGAGCTATTTCATGAAGGTATATATGATATGAGAATGGCATGCAACAGAGACTGATACCGAGTTTTTAATGTTAATCTAAGCATGGAAATGAGTAATTTTAAGGAAAAATGTTTCCTTGGGATAAGTTTATGTTTGCGGAGAAGAGGTGAGGATACTTGGTCTCCATATTTTCTTCTGCTTCCCAAGTGGCTCCCTCAACGGACTAATTTCACCAAAGAACTTTGACTAGAGAAACTTCTTTGTTCCTCAGTCTACGAATATGCTGATCAAGAATTTCAACTGGAAATTCCTCATAAGAGAGATTGTTCTAAACATCTATACCTTCTATAGGGATTAGAATTGCTGGGTCACCAATGCATTTCTTAAGAAAGAAGATATGAAGCACTGAGTGCACTGAAGCTAAGTCTGAAGACAACTTAAGCTTGTACGCTACCTTTCAAAAATAGCTGAGGATTTGGTAAGGTTCGACATATCGAGGACTAAGATTCCCCTTCTTGCCAAATATGTTCACTCCCTTCATAGGAGAGATTTTCAGATACATATAATCACCAATCTTAAACTCGAGATCTTTTCGTTGCACATCTGCATATGATTTTTTTCGGTTTGAGCTGTCCTGAGATGTTCCCTGATCAACTGAAATTTTCCTAAGGCGTCAAGCACCAAGTCAGGCCCTACTACTATGGTCTCACCCACTTCAAACCAACCGATGGGAGATCTACATCTCCTCCCATAAAGTGCCTCAAACAGAGGCATCTAAATATTAGAATGGTAGTTATTATAATACGCAAACTCAATCAAAGGCAAGTGGTCATCCCAACTAACCTTAATGTCAATGGAAAACACTTTTAACATATCCTCTAAAGTCTGAATGGTTCTTTCTGTTTGACCATCTGTCTGAGGGTAGAAGTTTATAATAGAGTGAACTTGGGTACCAAGACCCTTTTGGAAGGCTTTCTAGAAATGAAAAGTAAACTGCGTACCTCTATATGAAATGATGGAAAATGAAACTCCATGCAATCTGACCAACTCTCTGACATAGAGCTTGGCATAATCCTCATCTGAATAAGAGGTATGAACTGGAAATACATGGGATGATTTGGTGATCCTAACCACAATGACCCAAATCGAATCATTCTGGTGACGAGTACGGGGCAAACCCGTCACAAAATCCATGTTCACCTCCCCCCACTTCCAAGTGGTGATATGGGAATTTCTAGCTCGAGACCTTTCACACGAAGCCAAGCATGTGATTTGTAATGACTCCAAGCCTTTTTCACATTCTTGGCCATGTGTGAGGCCCTTGTGAGCCCATCTAAGGGCCTATATTTAATAAAATGTGAAGAGGCCCACCAAGACACCCCAAACCCACCCACTTAAATATCAAGGGTATTTTGGTCTTTGTCCCTCCTTTCTAAGTGACTATATAAGCCATGTAATATGGATAGTCTTGCTTTAGTTCATTCCTATTATTCAAGAAACAAAATACTTATAAATTTTTGACTTCTCTTATTAATTTGGAGAGGCTGAAACTGAATTCTCACTAGTAGAGTGATACTAGTGTTGTATCTTGGCTAGAAACTAGGTTCTTGGGTTTCTTTGAATTCCTCTTGGTCCAAGTAAGAACTTGGTATTGATATTTATTATTCTTAGGGTCCTTTCTCTTGTTAGGGTTCTTAGATTAATGAATATTGTGTGTCAAGTTTCTATCTCTTTCTTTGTAAATCTTGTTAACATTGTGTTTTTGAATATAAAAGTCTAGTGAAGCTGTGTGGGGCTCTTTCAATTCACTAGCAATATTGTCTTTGATTTTCTTGTTGTTAAACTCACTTTTCTAGCTCAAACAAGTGTTGCAAGCCTAGTGAAGCCGTGTTTGGCCATTTTTAATTCACTAGCACTTTGTTGTTCATGTTGTTGTTCTTGTGTTGGTTGGAATCTCTTGATACACACTTAGTATTGTATCATTTGGTATCAAAGAAATATTTGATATTTTTCTTACAATACCAATAGTGGGCTTTCTTTCTAAGAAAAAAAAAAGCTGAAAACTGAAAAAAATTCAAGAAAAGTGCAAATCTGTCCATTTTGTGTTCTTGGCCGAAAATTGTGTTGTTGTTATCTTGGACAAGATTTTTTTGTTGTGTGTGTAGAACTTGTGGTATTTTATTTTTTTAGAGTGTTTATAGTGTTGGTTTCTTTCTCATCAATACTAAAAAGTGTCCAAATCTAAGATTGAACTTGAACTTGTTGAAGTTGTAGATGTGAACAAGGTGTGGCCGAGTTGGATGTTATTGCTACCTAAACCATGGACGATTTGATGGTCTTATTGTAGTGGATTTGGAAACTGAAATTGTTGTTGTTCTTGGAGTTGTTGTTGTGTTCTTAAGGTTCTTCACCCTTTCATCATCTTGTTAATCCTGAAAGTGCAAACTAGATCTAAAAAGGTGAAAGACAAGCTTGTAGAAGTTGTTAGTGAAAGACTTGTCCCTATCACTTCAAAGACTTTTCATCTACTTTTCCTTGATTTAAGGACCTTTCTTCAGGGAGAAAGTTCAAAGAAGTGAAGTTTTGCTTTTGAATTTTGAACAAAAAGGCTCCAAGACCACTTTTCCCTCCATTAACTAAATCCACCAATTCCAAATTGTATATTGATCAAGACTTGAAATTTGGGAAATAAAATTTTGATAAATCTTGAGGCCAATAGTGGACTGTCACGTCACTAAAGTATTGTTCACAAAATATTTTTGAGTTCAAATTTTAGATTTCTTAGTTTCATTTTATTGTTTCCTAGTTTCGTTCGTTTGCTCGACACTAATTGACAACCTATTAATAGCCTACTAGGTTGTAAGTTAGTTTTGTGTACGTTCTTCATATTAACGTTGTTTGTTTGTGTTCTTTTGTCATTTTAATACATTTTAACTCTTGGCACTAGTCCGATGAGAATTCTTTGAGTTTCAAACAAGAATTTATTTTGGGCAAGAGCATACTCATACCTTACGAATTCCCGAGTTCCTAGCCAATCTACAACACTTGTGGAACTTGAGTCTGAGTGAACCAAAAGAGTGTGAGTGAGGAGAGGGATTTTAAAATAACTTGTTTGTTGATTGTGTAGGTGATACCTTAATAATGGAGGGAACCATATCTCAAACCGTGGATTCTAATGAAATGGAGAATATGAGGGTCACTCTTGAGGCTATGACCCGAGCTCTTGAAAGGTTGAGTATGGAAGTGGGAGACATAAGGGGAGAAGTGACGACTATTAGTGGGAGGTTGGAACAAGTGGAGAGTTAAACGAACTCTCTTCCTTCTACTCCTTGAGATGTTTCATTAAGTGGACATGATAGAAGTTCCTCCGCCACCGTTACTCCCGAAACATGACCACAATTGCCAAATTCTTCACTAGCTCTACTAAATGTCATAAGCCAAACTACTTATAACCCTTTAAACTGAGAATCCAATAGACCAACCCATTCCTAGATGCCTCAAGTTCTTTAAGAGGTACTCGGACGTCAAATGCCTCTACAAAATCCAAACCCCCCTTCCACACTCCACTAAATCAAAGACCACCACCTTTACAAAATCTAATTTCTCTGAATCAAGTTCCAAATGTTCAAAACTATCCCGTCCACCTTGAGGAATATGGTAGAGAGGATTATGAAGGGTATAGATCTTTGACGATGCCTACATGAGGGAGAAAGAGATGATAGGGCATCGTGTGGATCCAAAGAGATACCGAGGCTATGGAGAAAGGGGAAATCGACACCTAGAGAGAGACGTAGGCATCAATACCATCAAATTAAGCCTACATATCTTTAAGGGTGAAAGTGACCCCGAGGTGTATCTTGCTTGGGAGTCGGCGTGTGATAAAATGTTTCAAGTGAATAATATCTTGGAGGATAATAAGAGTTGTTATGCCATAGCTCATTTTGAAGGCTATGCTAACACTTGGTGGGAATACGTCAAGTGGTTCGGTAACGAGTTGGTAGAGAAACAACCACCACCATGGTTTCGGTTTAGGTACCTAATGAGGCAATGGTATCTTCCCGAAAGTTATCGTCATGAGTTGCTTGCTAGGTTGTACAATTTCCAACAAGGGAATCAAAGTGTTATGGCATACTATGATGAGCTTCAACAACTCATGTTGAAGATTGATCATCGGGGAGAACAAATTGGCCATGACATTATTTGGTTCAAGTGTGGGTTGAACAAAGAGATCTCCACCCATTTGACGCTTCACAAGTTTGATACCGTTGAAGGGATTTTCCAAGTGGCTCTTGAGATTGAAAGGGAGATTAAAGAGAGGTCGTCGTTCAATGCAAGGAGACCATCAACCTTGGGTTGGCCGAGGAGCAAGGATATGGTTCAACCATCTTTGGGTTGGCCCAAAAACAAGAACCAATCTTCCACTACAAGGCTTTCCGAGACTAAAATAGTCCACAAATTTCCTCCCCGGCAAGAAGCTAACAAGTATCCTAATCCTAAAGGGTTCCAATGTTTCAAGTGCCAAGGTTTAGGACATAAAGCCAATGAATGTCCAAACCAGCGTAATGTGATCCTAAGGAAAGGGATATTGTATTACCTTGGTGAGGAAGTGGGTCTTGAGAAAGAAGAGAATAAGGTCGAGCCTCAAGATGGAGAGGAACCCTAAAATAATCCACATGATAATGATGATGATTGTGAGGATTCTTATCTACATGAAGGGTAGTGCAAGGTTCCAAACTTTGTAGTGAGGCGTGACATAATTAGTAAGGCAATAGATGATCCTAGCCAATGGGAGAATCTATTCCATACTAAATGTCTTATGAAGGAAAGTGTGTGAACTATGGTGATAGATAGTGGAAGTTGTGCGAATGTGGTTAGTGTTACAATGGTGAACTTCTTGAAATTGTCGACTACACCTCACACTAGTCCTTACAAGTTGTTATGGTTCAATGAATATGGTGAGGTAAAGATTACAAGGTAATGTGTGATACGTTTTAAGGTAGCCAACTACCATGATGAGGTGCTTTGTGACATGATACCAATGCAAGCTTGTCGCTTGTTGTTAGGAAGGCCTTGGAAATACGATAGGTCAGCCAAGCATAATGGAAGGTCCAATCGGTATACACTTGAGAAGGATGGCTACAAGGTCGCTCTTCATCCATTATTTCCTTCCCAAGTGAATGAATTACACCAAAAGATGGGAGAATTGAGGGAAAAGGGAAAGAAGGCCAAGAGTAAGGGGAAAAGAGGGGAACTCGAGAGTGAGGGAGGAGGGGAAACCGAAGAGCTCCTAATTTCTAAGGGGCAAGGAAGTGTGGTGATGATGGATAGGAGGAAAGAATTATTTGTGGATCATGACGAGGACACTCCGATGCTCCTCTTGGATCATTATTTTAATACTAACGCCACTAACATTTCCATTTGTCCTCCTATTTCTCATGTTTTGCAGGATTACGAGGATGTCTTCCCAAATGAATTACCGTAAGGATGGCCCCCACTTTGGGGAATTAAACATCAATAGATTTTATGTCGGGTTCATAATTTCCCAACAAACCGGCTTATAGGAGCCACCCAATGGATTCCAAGGAATTACAATGCCAAACTGAGGAACTCCTCAACAAAGGGTAAATCAAGGAGAATATGAGCCCTTGTGTGGTCCGGTGCTACTAGTTCCCAAGAAAGATGGGACTTGGCGTATGTGCATTGATTTCTGAGCCATCAACAAGATAAAGGTAAAATATCATCACCCTATTTCTAGGTTAGATGATATGCTTAATGAATTGAGTGGTTCGTGTTTGTTTTCTAAAACTAATTTGAGGAGTGGCTATCACCAAATTCATATGTAACCGGGTGATGAATGAAAACTTCCTTCAAGACTAAATTCAGTCTCTATGAATGAATAGTTAAGCCATTTGTCCTAACAAATTCTCCAAGAACTTTCATGAGGCTAATGAATCATATGATGAAGCCATTTATTGGAAAGTTTGTTGTTGTTTACTTTGATGATGTGTTGGTGTATAGTACATCCTTAGATGAGCATGTAAAGCATTTACAATGTGTGTTTGATGTCCTCTAAAAGGAGAAGTTATATGCTAATCTAGAAAAGTGTTCTTTTGGTGTCCATGAGGTTGTATTTCTTGGATTTGTGGTGAGCTCAAGAGGGATCAAAGTGGATGAATCTAAGATTGACGCCATTAAAAATTGGCCAACTCCCAAAATCGTAGGTGAAGTGAGAATCTTCCACGGGTTGGATAGTTTTTAAAGACGTTTTTTTAAAGGATTTAGCACCATTTACGCTCCCTTGACGGAAGTAATTAAAAAAGATCGTCCTTTCAAGTGGGGAGATAAACAAGCTAAGGTCTTTGAGGACTTGAAAGCTATGCTCATCTCGGCCCCTATGCTACAATTGCCAAATTTTGACAAGACTTTTGAGGTTGAATGTGATGCTAGCAAAGTCGGCATAGGCACGATTTTAATGTAAACATTGAAGCCTATTTCCAACTTTAGAGAAAAGCTCAAAGGAGCAACTCTAAACTTCTCTACGTATGATTTAGAGTTGTATGCCTTGATTAGAGCCTTGTCCACTTGAAAACATTATTTATGGCCCAAAGAATTCATGATCTGAATGGATCATGAATCCTTGAAGCATCTACGGGCACAAGACATGCTTAACCGATGGCATGCCAAGTGGATTGAATTTCTAGAAACTTTCCCTTATGTTATTGAATACAAGAAGGGTAAAGACAATGTAGTTGCCAATGCTTTGTCCTAAAAACATGTGCTTGTGTCTACTTTGTCGTCTAAGTTGATGAGATTTGAAATCCTCAAGTCTTTATATCCCGAGGACCCTCACTTCACTCCTATCTATAGGGAAAGTGAAAAGTTGGATAGGGATAGGTGGGTTACGGATAGGGGTTCCCATCCCTATACCGAATTTGATGGATACTTGTTTAAACGTAGATAATTGTGTGTTTCCACAAGTTCATAGAGATAATTATTTGTGAGGAAAGCACACAATGTCTTCCTAATGGACCATTTTTGGGTCGAGAAGACCCTTGGAATTTTGGAAGAACAATTTTATTGGCCTAGATGCACAAGGATGTGGCCCGGATTTGCGGCCAATGTGTTGTGTGCAAAGGATCCAAGTCACGGATCCAACCCCATGGGTTGTACACCCCATTTTCCACCCCTTTGCATCCTTGGCATGACATTTCATTGGACTTCGTGTTAGGATTGCCAAGGACTAGAAGGGGGCGGGATAGTATTTTTGTCGTGGTGAATAAGTTTTCCAATATGGCTCACTTTATTCCTTGTTCTAAATGTGATGATGCGCCTAGTGTAGCCTCTTTGTTTGTTGGTAATATTGTAGAACTTAATGGTGTTTCGAGTATCATAGTAAGTGATAGGGATTCTAAATTCCTAAGCCACTTTTTGAAGTCCATGTGGGGTAGACTGGTACTAAGTTGTTGTTTTCTACTTTATTCCACCCACAAATCGATGGCCAAACGGAAGTATTAAATAGGACCTTAGGGTCTATTCTACGGTCCATGTTAAAGGAAAAATGACTTCTTAGGAGGATCACTTACCGTTGATTGAGTTTGCTTATAATCGTGTTATACACTCGAGCACGGGGATGACACCCTTTGAGTGTGTATACGGCATCAACCCCCTCATCCATTTGGATTTAACCCCTTTGCCAAGTGATCTTGTGATAAGCATAGATGGAAGAAAATGGGTCGAGGCCATAAAAAAGCTACATGAGAAGGTGAGGTTGCAGTTGGAGAATAAAAAACAAGAAGTTACGAGGCGAGCCAACAAAGAAAGAAGAAAGTTCATTCTTGAACTGGGAGATTGGGTGTGGGTGCACTTAAGAAAAGATAGATTCCTGTCTCAAAGGAATGCTAAGTTGATTCCACGGGGTGATGGACCATTCCAAGTATTAGAAATGATCAACGACAATTCCTACAAGATTGATCTACCCCTGGAATATCAAGTGCACAACACTTTCAACATGTGTGATCTCTCTCGGGTGGAAATGGTGGAGGATAGAAATGATCTGAATTTAAGGACAAATTCCCTTCAAGATGGAGAGGATGATAAGGGAATTCCTAGCTCGAGACCTTTCACACGAAGCCAAGCATGTGAGTTGCAATGACTTCAAGCCTTGTTCACATTCTTGGCCATGTGTGAGGCCTTTGTGAGTCCATCTAAGGGCCTATATCTAATAAAATGTGAAGAGGCCCACTAAGACACCCCAAACACACCCACTTAAATACCAAGGGTATTTTGGTCTTTTCACTCCTTTCTAAGTGACTATATAATCCATGTAATAGGTTTAGTCTTTCTTTAGTTCATTCCAATTATTCAAGAAACAAAAGACATGTAAATTTTTGACTTCTGTTTCTCATTTGGAGAGGCCAAAACTGAATTCTCACTAGTAAAGTGATACTAGTGTTGTATCTTTGCTAGAAACTAGGTTCTTGAGGTTCTTTGAGTTCCTCTTGGTCCAAGTAAGAACTTGGTATTGATATTTATTAGTCTTAGGTCCTTTGTCTTGTTAGGGTTCTTAGATTAATGAATATTGTGTGTCAAGTTTCTATCTCTTTCTTTGTAAATCTTGTTAGCATTGTGTTGTTGAATATAAAAGTCTAGTGAAAATGTGTGGGGATCTTTTGATTCACTAGCAATATTGTCTTTGTTTTTCTTGTTTTTAAACTCACTTTTCTAGCTCAAACAAGTATTGCAAGCGTAGTGAAGCCGTTTGCGGCCATTTCTAATTCACTAGCACATTGTTTTTCATGTTGTTGTTCCTGTGTTTGTTGGAATATCTTGATACACACTTAGTATTGTATCAAGTGGGAATACTGATATCCTGCATGGATCCACTAGGCTTATGATGCTCAATATTAACCTATTGACATGTTGAGCACTTTGCTACCAAATCTGCAATGTCTCTCTTCATCCCACCCTACCAATAGACTTCCCACATGTCGCATAACATTTTGGTTTCCCCTGGGGTGAATCGAGTAGAGCACACCATGCATTTCTATAATAATCCACTGTCTCATGCCATCCACACATGTCACACATAGTCTACCATGGCAACATAACATACTATCTCCCCTTTGGGAGAAAACCTCTACTTTTGATCTCTGACTGACTTCTTTAGTTTAACTCTATTGGAATCCCTATCCTGCTTTTCTTTTACTTCAGAACTAGAGATGATTCCAAACTATTCTAAACCCATATGCTACCCTCTGCTGAATCGACTAAGGGGATACCTAGTCAGGCAAGCTGATGAACTTCCTAAACTAACTTCCTCTTACCATCCTCGACATGTACAACGCTACCCATAGACATCCTACTGAGAGCATCAGCCATGACATTGTCTTTGCTCGAATGATATAGAACACTCATGTCATAGTCTTTCAACAACTCTAACCATCTTCTCTGATGATATTTAGATATTTGTGAGAAAACATATACTCTAGGCTTTTATCGTGTGTGAAGACATCAATATGTACTCCATACAAATAACCCCTCCAAATCTTTAAGGCAAACACTATAGCTGCTAACTCAAGATCATAAGTGGGATAGTTTTTTTCACGGGGATTAAGTTATCTAGAGGCATAGGCTATGACCTTACCTCTCTGTATGAAAACACACCCCAAACCAACTCTGAAAGCATCATAATATACTACAAACCTGTCTGAACCATCTGGTAAAGTCAAAACTACGGTTGTAGTAAGTCGAGTCTTAGATCCTGAAAACTCTTCTCATAAGAATCTGACCACTAGAACTTGACTTTCTTCTGAGTCAATCTGGACATGGGAGATGCAATAGAAGAAAACCTTCCACAAACTGTCAGTAATAGCAGGCCAAACCCAAGAAACTTCTGATATCTGATGAAGAGATGGATTTAGGCCAGTTTCTCACTGCTTAAGTCTTTTGAGGGTCAACTCTAATGCCATCACCAGAAATGATATAACTAAGGAAAGACACTGACCTTAGCCAAAATTCACATTTACTGAATTTGACAAACAACTGATGGGCTCTGAGGGTCTGTAATACTATTCTGAGATGGTCTGCATGATCATATTCACTGTGGGAGTAGAACAAAATGTCATCAATGAAGGCTAAGATGAACATGTCAAAGTACTGCTTGAACACACGATTCATCAAGTCCATAAAATCTGTTCGCACATTGGTAAGACCAAATGACATGACTAGCATTTAAAGTGACCATACCGAGTTTTGAAAGCTATTTTCAAAATATCATATTTTCTGACTCTAAGCTAATGATAGCTTGATCTGAGGTCTATCTTATAAAAGTAACTGGCACCCTAAAGTTGGTCAAATAAGTCATCGATTCTGAGAAGTGGATACTTGTTATTGACCGTGACTTTGTTCAACTAATAGTAGTCAATACACATTCTGAGAGAACCACCTTTTTTACACATGAATAGAACTGGTGTGCCCTACAGGGAGACACTAAGCCTAATGAATCCCTTATCTAAGAGATCTTTCAATTGTTTTTTAAACTTTTTGAGTTCTGCTGGGCCCATTCTATAAGGCAGGATAGAGATAGGCTAAGTATCAGGAAGGTCTATTCCAAAGTCAATTTCCCTCTCAGAATGAACTCCAGGAAGATCTTTGAGAATCACATCGGAAATTCACATGCTACTGGGACTAACTCAAGACTAGGAGTCTTGGAACTAGAATCCTTAGGTCGAACAAGATGATAGATACACCCTTTGGATACCATTTTCCTTGCCCTTAGGTAGGAAACAAGCTGACCCCCAAGTGTTGAAGTACTACCCCTCCATTCTAGGATAGGTTCATTCGGAAACTAAAATGGACTAATCTATTTCTGTAGTCAACTAAAGCATAGCATAAATAAAGCCAATCCATGCTGATAATAATGTCAAAGTCTGTCATCTCTAGCTCTACTAAGTTTGCTGACGTAACTTTTTAAGATACCATAATCGGATAGTTCTTATATACTCATCGGGCTATAATATACTTACATACTAGGGTAGAAACTGAGAAGGGCTCTACTAGGATTTCAGAACTAACTCCGAAGTCAATAGCTATATAATGTGTTACAAAGGATAAAGAAGATCCTGGATCTAGCCAAGTATAAATAAGTAAATGATAAATTTGTAACATACAAGTGACGACATCGGGAGAACTTTCCTGATCCTGTTAGGACTGAAGTGCATAGAGTCTATTTGGGCACTACCCACTGGTGGCACAAGAAGTGGCACCCTGCTGAATCAAGCGATCAGACTAAACTGAGGGATGATTATGCTGACTCTGCGAACCCAGCTAAGGATACTCTTTAACCCTATAGCCCGGATTTCCACATCTGAAACATACATCACTGCTAGCTCAACAAATACCTTGATAGTTTCTACCACACTTTTGGCAAAGAGGATTTATTCGGGCACTGCTAACACTGCCATAGGATTTATGGCCTGGTGCCTATCTTTAATTCTATCTTTGAATTTTAGCACTAGCGCACTGGCTAAGGACAAAGCTGGAATTAAAGATTTTAGGTGGAATTGAGAATGACTACCACCCTCAGACTTAGGCTGAGTGAAGTTGAAGCTACCTATTCTATATCTCTTGTTCTCCTACTCTTTCTCCTTATTCTTAGCCTCCTCTATCTATTGAGCATGGACCATGATCCTGGATATGTCCATCTCCTTTATCAGCATTGTAGACCTATGCTTCTTCACCATAATATTAGACACACCCAACACTAAGTCATTTTAGATCTGCTATCTGCTACCACATGAGGGAAATATCTAGCTAACTGAGTAAACTTGAGGGAATACTCTTTCACTTTCATGTTTTGCCATTTCATATTAATAAACTCCAAAACCTTAGTTACCCTCAACTCCAATGGAAAGAACCTATTAAGAAAAGTAGTAGTAAACTCATCCCATTCTATGGGACTTATATTTGTGCCCCTATCTTCCTTCCATTTCTTAAACCATGTATATGCCATATCTTGTAATTGATATACAGCTAACTCAGTACTTTCACTGGAAGTCATCCCCATTATATCTGTGAGTTTCTATACCATGTCAAGGAATTTCTGTGGGTTCTTCTCAAACTTAGACCCAGCAAATGATGGAGGATTCATTCAGGTGAAGTCCCAAACTCTAGATGCTATAGTATTGGACACTGGGTTATCTTGAACAGTATTTGAAAATTCATTCTGGGCTACCACAAAATGAGCTAGAGTGGTGAAAACTACTCTAAATTCTGCATGGAAAATATGCTCGTCTAGGGGATCTTCCTGAATGAATAGAGGTGTTGGCTGGTTTCCTGTTCTTCTTCCATTCTTTTTGGGTGGTATATTCTATAAGTAGAAGTAAGAAAAGGATTATACAGAGAGTTTAACTTGATCTCATGCTCACTCACATGATATGAACACTAAAAGAAGGGAAACTTTTCCTAAAAAAGCCTCATAGCCTCTTGTCCATAAGTGTGGTGTGTTACACACCCATGTAGAAAACTCTACTAGACGTGGATTTCAGACTCTTTAGGACTCTTTTGAACCTTAGGCTCTGATACCAAGTTTGTACCACCCTGAGTTTGCATCTCGGACACGCACGGTGCTCTCGACCTCGAAGGAACACAAGTTAACCCAAAACTGGTACCTGCTGTGAACACTGAATAATAATACTGAAATAATGCATAAAATTAGGCTGAAATTCCAAAAGGTTCATAATCTAACAACTGATAAATGTAGTACTGAAATAACATCTGAAAACTAAATACTGGTTGAACTAGTCTAGTCTGAAAATCCTCTAACTAATCTTTCTGAATATGGAGTTGATGGGATAAGCCGCTAACTAGCTCTGACTACTGCAATATTAAAACTACTGTAATACTAAAATAAAAGCATATCCTTGATATATGAGGGCTCACTACTAAATCTGTTGCTGCTAGCTGAATCTGTCTAAGCGTGGTTGGGACCCTGAGCATCTGAACCTATGATATGAGACATCATAGCTCAAAGAGAAAGTATGTGTCAGTACATAAAATGTACTGGTATGCTAGATGAGTTAAGGCTGAATGTAAGGGTTCATATGGATGAACAGTAACTAATTGAATGATATGAAGTAACTAAATAAGTGTACATGGATAAGTGGAACCACTGTAAAATTCTAAGTATGCAATACTGTGCATATACAAATATATACTGTATTAGAGCTTTTACTAAAACTGAGTACTAAGCTCTGATAACTGAGTAACTGATAACTAAATTACTGATACTGAGTGACTATTTTTTACAGTCCTGATCCTGTAGAACTGAACTGAGTTCTATACTTAGCTGGGTGACTGTGTCTGATAGTCCTGATTCTATAGAACTAAATTGAGTTCAATACTGAATCTAAAACTGAAATTGTAACTGTGGGAGTGTTCATCTAACCAACATACCTCGATTATAAACAGAGTTGGGCTCCAACCTGTGACCCCGTTTGAAAGGGTGTTAGCACCTTGCCAAGGGATACTAACAATGGTTGTGAGTTAACCCTATTTGGAAGGAAGACATTTCGTCAACCCTCACTGGAAAGAAAACTTGTACAAGATGTTCAACCCTTATCTGGTAGGAAAATATCTCAACCTATGTTGGCTACGTAGTTCTATAATACAGGGATTTCTATTAAGGGTCAAACCCTTTACTGACAGGATTTCCTCAATCCCTAGATTTGCTCAGCGTTTAATCCTACTCCCAACTGAGTAGACACTGAACTGATCACTAAAATATACTAAGATTGACTGAACAGTTACTGATCGAGCTAACTGACTGAACTGGACTGATTTTATTGAGTTTTGTTAATTGACTGAGTACTACTATTCGTGACATCATTGAGACTATTCTGAAACTACTAGAATTCTAGGTAAATAGCTAGATTTTGGGTATTGAATACCCCCAGGACTTGAAAGCATAGAAAGTAAAGCATGGCATGATCTTGAAAAACATAACAATAGATACTTGTTAACAATCCATTCACCTAGGTATTTGTCAAACACTTGAGGTACATGAACTTGTACATGAATGAGACCACATGTTGACATGTCATGATTTCACTAGTCAATTCACATAGGCATTCTATCAAACACTTGGGGAGCATGGTTATTTCACATAATAATAGTCAAAACATGAATATCATGGATACAATAATCAATTGTAATTTTAAGGGTTTAATATGCAAGTCACATAATACACTAGACATCCTATTTTAATTTCATGAAACTTGTAGTAAATCATAGATTGAAATCCAAATAATATCATGAACATGAATACAATCAAATTCAACATGAAATTCATGAAAATAATCAAATTGTAGTTTTAAAAGAGGTTCTAGAACTCCAAGAGTGGAAGGAAACCCTTGGATGAACACCTGACATATATTGATAACCAAATCCGTGATGATTGATGGTGTGTTCTTGAAGCTTGGACTTAAAATTGAATGCCCTAGAGTTTTGTTCTTGAGATAAATTGAGAGAAATAATGAATTTTTGCCTTTTGGATGGCTTAATTACATATTTTGGGGTTGAATAAGAGTGGGATAGTAACTCAAATACCCCTCTGGATGTAGACTTTTAATTACTGAAAACGTTCCCAACGATGTGCAGACCGACACCTATTGACATTCCTGATCATGAATTAATTTTAAAATTGATATTTTAAGGTCATAAGGGTTGTTAATAAAATTATGAAAATACCGAGGTCCTAAAATGAGACTAAGTGTCATTACATACTAAAATTTTCTAAGTCCGGGACCTCTTTTCATGCTCTAAAGAACTGAGCTAAGCTATGATTTTGTTGGGCCTTATATTATAGCACTTAGAACTTGAAAATAAAGCTAAGTGTTAAGGGGTTTAGTCATTTTTGACTCTCTTTAAACTTTGAGGATTTTTAAGTTGACCTTTCGAGCTCTAAGATGATGATTTTGAGTTGAATTATAATTAAGGGTGTAATTAGAATGTCTTAGGTAAGTTTTGGAATTTTCAGACAAGGTTTGGATCATATTTTAAATTGCAAAGCAGCAACTGATGTTGGGTGTATTTATGCATTCTAGCGTTACTATTCTGGCCTATTTAGCCTTGTTTTGAGGATGATTCATGTGATTAATGTTTTTATAATGATATTGTAACGCCTCGAAAATAGGTCTCGAAGCATCACACGGTGCTTGAGGCTACGAGTAGCCCCAAGCTAACCCTTTGAGCCATTTTCATTCAGTTCAATACAAATCAATGGGGTTTCCATAAATAACCCTCAAATATCAACAGAGTAATCATCATCCAAGAATAAAAGAATTTCAGAAAGATAACAAAATACGACTTATTAGTCAACTCCCAACATCTATACTAGTCTGACAAGCCTCTAAGAAAATCAATAAAACCAGCAAGCCATTGAGACATGCCCTAACTGACTCATACTCAGTTATTAAATGTAAACAATTCCATGAAACCAATATCAAACATCACATCCTCGGAACATGAGGACTCACCACAACAGAGGATGTAGAACAGCGTGCCCGAAGAATCACTGTTGAATCTGGGACTGAGCACCTCAACCTATATTCCGAGAAAATGCAGCCCACATCCGAAGATGTGGGTCAGTACAATGGAAAGGAACCGAGTATATGGGGGTGTATGCAGTTGTATAAATATCATCATCATAAATATTTATAAGAAATATGCAGGATGTATGAAAGACTCACATATCCCGAAGAAAATCATCATAATCATGAGAGGATGAAATAAGTATAATAACACATATGAGTCATCATATAATTTGTCAATCACTTTCAGTTCATCAAGAATATCAATTCTCATAATGTAAATATCATCTAAATCTTTCGAAAGAATAACTTTCACAATTCCACTTTCAAATCACTTCACCGTTCACCATAGACACAAGGAAACACACACACTGGGAGATCATATAACCGACATAAACCATGCGAGCTACATGGAGTCCAACGTACAACCCACGTTGGGGAGATCCGTCCTATCCTTTCCATTGGAGTAGGACTCTCGATATCAAATCCACACAAACTAGTGATCACTATGTAAATCAGCCTCAGACTCACTCCTACGGGGGAACGTAGTTCTAGGGAAGTAAGGTCGCTTTATATCTCCCACTCAGTGCTAAAGATTTGTCCCGGACTTAGCTCAAATCATTTCAAAGACAATCCACAATAAAACAATTTCAGTAATATATAAATATACATCGGGAGCCATCATTCTTCCCATCTATCAAAATCAACCACGTTGTGGATTTCTTTCACACTCGAGTTCAAATTAACTCTGTTAAGACCAAAAGGTCAAATCATTTAAAATATCTCAAATATTCAACATCAACGTGCTTATAACACACATTTTCTCAAAAAACATACAATTTCCAATGGGGATTCACGACCCAAATATCAAAATCATGATAAATATCATTCAAGATTCATGCTTCATATCACCACACATGTAAATTCATCTTTCAAAATCATAAACATCAAGATTTCATAATAATCATCATAAGATATGGGCTCATGCTTGAAGATTCATAAAAATCAAATAAAATCATGCCTTTGTAAAGAAAATTACTTTTGGGCACAAGAACGAAAGAGAGTTCTTGTTGAAAAACTCCACATACCTTGAATAATAAAATTTAGATCGATACTCCTTTTTGAGATGTTAATCGTGCCTTTGAATGATGGTTCTTGGAGTTCTTGAACTAGGAACTTGGAATCTTGAATAAATTTGTGGAAATAAATGGTGAACTTTGGAGGTTCTTGAAGTTGGATGTAGGAGCTTAGGGTTTTCTTTTTGAGGGAATTTGATGAAATATAACATATAATGTTTCTAATAAGATTTAATATAGGATTTGGACGGATTTTGAGTGAGGGGGACTGACCAAAATGCCCCAAAAAATCAAATAAATTCTTGAATCTGTCCTTTGGTGGACTGTTTTGATAGTTTGAAGTAGATCAACCATAACGTTTTACTCCGACATCCAAATTGGATGAAACCAATTTCATTAAAAAGAGGAATCTCATATATTTCTGTTGATATATTATATATCACCCAGATCATTGTATACGAGGAGTGATGATCATTTAAAATTGACTCAAAAATTCAATTTTGATAGGCTGAAGTAGATCGACCATAACTTTTTGCTCTGATAGACAAATTGGATGAAACCAATTTCATCGGAAAGAGGACTTGCAGAGATTTCCGTTTATATATAGTAGATCACCCAGATCATTATGTACAAGGAGTTATGATCGTTTAAAGTTGGAGTAAAAATACGCTAGGCCTCAATAATTTTTCCTGCACGTTTTACTGTTCATTACTATCACAGTTCGATCGGAATGTTCATAAATCGTCTCTCGAGTGTCCATTTTGGATGATCCATATATCTTTGGAAATATTATTCGATACTCTACGCAATGGTGGGTAATAATCTAAGACATTCCGCACGGAAAATTTATAGTTCATTCTAGAAGATAGAACGCAACACGTTTACGCACAAAATTTTAACAAAAAATTTTCTGGGGTATTACATCATGCCCTCCTTGGAAACATTCGCCCTCGAATGATGCTAGACATGCCAAGATTCGATAGGGAATAGTGCATACAGCTGAAACCATTCGTTATACCCATCACCACATCGTTTCTCACTCCGAATGCAACATAGAATGCATAAATTCAAGAAACTACAGCTGAACACATAATAAATGACAGCTGAACTGCTGCAACTTTTTTCAAAAGTGCATGATTTAGGAAAGAACGGTACCTCCGGCTTAATTGGAGTTCGCGGAAAATAGGTGTGGGTACTTGGATCGCATATCCGCCTCAGCTTCCTAAGTTGCACCCTCAACAGATTGGTTTCGCCATAACACCTTGACCAAGGGAAATTCTTTGTTCCTTAGTCTTCAGACACTGAAATCAAGAATCTCAACAGGAATTTCATCAAAAGAAAGATTTTCTTGAATGTCAGCACTCACAGAGGAATACACTACCACAACATCGCTAATATGCTTTCTAAGCATTGAGACATGGAATATTAGATGAACAGAGGACAACTCGGAAGGCAACTCGACCTCATAAGCTACCTTACCAACACGGCCAAGAATTTTGTAAGGACCAACATAACGGGGACTAAGCTTCCCCTTCTTTCTGAATCTCTTCACCCCCCCTCATGGGTGAAATTTTTAGATACACTAGGTCACCAACTTCAAACTCAAGGTCTCTCCTTCTAACATCCGCATATGACTTCTGACGACTCTGAGCAGTTTTCAACCTTTCCCTAATCAACTTAACTTTGTCCATAGCCTCAAATACCGAATCAGGACCACTCATAGCTGCTTTACCGACCTCAAACCAACGTATGGGTGATCTACACTTCCTCCCATATAAGGCTTCAAACGGAGCCATCCCAATACTAGAGTGGAAACTGTTATTGTAAGCAAACTATATCAACAGTAAGTGATCATCCCAACTTCCCTTAAAGTCAAGTGCACAAGCTCTCAACATATCCTCTAAGGTCTAGATGGTCCGCTTATCCTGACCATCGGTCTGTGGATGAAAAGCAGAACTCAAAAGCAATTGGGTACCAAGACCCTTCTGAAAAGCTTTCCAAAATTGCGAAGTGAACTGAGTACCCCTATCCGAAATGGTAGACAAGGGAACTCCATGTAATCTGACTAGCTCTCGGATATACAATATAGCGTAATCCTCAGCAATATATGAAGTATGAATAGGCAAGAAATGAGCAGACTTAGTCAATCTATCAACCACAACCCAAATGGAATCATGATGGCGCCGGGAAGGAGGTAAACCAATCACGAAGTCCATATTTATCTCTTCTGACTTCCAGGTGGGAATACTAAACTCTTGCATCATACCACCAGGTCTTTGGTGTTCAACCTTATCCTGTTGGCATGTTGCACACTTAGCTACAAACGCTCCTATATCTTTATTCATGCCACTCCACCAATAGATTTCCCGCAAGTCTCGATACATCTTGGTGGCACCAGGATGAATAAAATATCGTGCCCCGTGCACTTCAGCCATAATCCTCTGTCTCAGATCATCAATATTCGAGACACACAATCTACCCTATAATCTCAACACACCATCTCCCCCTTGGGAGAAAACCTCTACTTTTTGGTCTTTGACTGGCTCCTTTAGTCTGACCAAACTAGCATCTAAGTATTGCTTTTCCTTCACTTCTGAAACCAAAGAGGATTCGGAACTACGTTGAACCCCAATACTACCTTCAGCAGAGTCAAACAACCTAACTCCCAATCTAGCTAAATGATGTACTTCACAAGCCAACTCTTTCTTACCTTCTACCACATGAGAAACACTACCCATGGACACTCTACTTAGGGCATCCGCCACAACATTGGCCTTGCCCGGATGGTACAACATACTCATATCATAGTCCTTTAACAATTCTAACCATTGTCTCTGCCTAAGATTCAATTCTCTCTGGGTAAACATATACTGCAGATTCTTATGATCAGTGAAAACATCAACATGGACACCATTTAAATAGTGTCTCCAGATTTTCAAAGCAAACACAACAGCAGCCAACTCAAGGTCATGGGTGGGGTAATTTTTCTTATGGGATTTCAACTGTCTAGAAGCATAAGCTATCACCCTACCCTTCTGCATCAATACACAAGCCAACCCAACTCTCGAAGCATCACAGTACACCACAAAACCATCAACACCATCAGGCAAAGTCAAAATAGGGGCTGAAGTGAGTCGAGTCTTCAACTCTTGAAAACTCTTCTCACAAGATTCGGACCACAAGAACTTCACTTTTTTTTGGGTCAACTGAGTCATAGAAGATGCTATAGAGGAGAAACCCTTAACAAAATGGCGGTAATAGCTAGCTAAACCCAAGAAACTTCAAATATCAGTCGGAGAAATAGGTCTAGGCTAATTTCTAACAGCTTCAGTCTTTTAGGGATCAACTCTAATACCCTTGGAAGAAATGATATGACCCAGAAAAGCAACTGACCTTAGCCAAAACTCACACTTACTGAACTTGGCAAACAACTTGTGATCTCTAAGGGTTTGCAAGACAGTTTGGAGATAATCAGAATGTTCATCCTCACTATGGGAGTACACCAGTATATCATCGATGAACACTATGAGCAATATATCTAGATATGGTTTGAACACTCGATTCATGAGGTCCATGAAAGCTGTTGGGGCATTATTTAACCTGAAAAACATAACAAAAAACTCAAAATGGCCATAATGAGTTCAGAAAGTGGTTTTTGGGGTGTCACACTCCCTAACTTTGCGTTGATGATAGCCGAAACGAAGGTCTATCTTTGAGAAATAACTTGCACCTTGCAATTGGTCAAACAAATCATCTATTCTCAGAAGGGGGTACTTATTTTTTATAGTGACTTTATTTAGTTAGCGGTAACCAATGAACATACGGAAAGAGCCATCTTTCTTTCTCACAAACAATAGGAGCACCCCAAGGAGAAACACTGGGCCTTATGAAATCCTTATCTAGTAGATCTTTGAGTGGATCTTTCAACTCCTTAAGTTCTGTAGGGGCCATACAGTAAGGAGAAATAGAAATGGGCTGAGTATTGGGAAGAAGATCAATCCCAAACTTTATCTCTCTATTATAAAGTATCCCTGGGAGATCATTCGGAAAGACATCAGAAAACTCATTGACGATGTTAACAGATTGGAGAGTTGGAGTCTTAGACTTAGTGTCTTTGACTCTAACCAAATGGTAAATACACCCCTTGGAAATAAGCTTTCTAGCTTTGAGATAAGAGATAAAATGACTCTTGGGTGACACAGAATTCCCAGACCACTCAAACACGGATGCGCCCAAAAACTTAAACTTAACCATTCGAGTCCGATAATCAATAGAAGTATAAGAAGAATACAGCCAATCCATACCCAGAATCACATAAATATCTACCATGTCTAACTCAATCAGATCAGTCAACAAGACTCTATGAAGAACGGTAACAGGACACTTTTTATATACTTTCTGGGCAACAATCGAACCACCCACTAGGTAGAAACTAGGATAGGCTCAGGAATAATCTTAGGACTCATTTCAAAATTCACAACAATCAAAGGTGTAATATATGAGAAACTGGATCCAAGATCCAACAAAGCATATACATCAAACTGAAATATATGAAGCATACCACTAACAACATCGGGAGAGTCCTCCTGTTCCTAGCGGGAAGGTAAAGCATAAAATCTATTCTGGTGCTATCCGCCAGCATTGCTAGAAGAGGCGCCCTTAGCTGGGGCTGGGTGAGTCACTAGAACTGGAGCACTAACAGTCTGAGTTTGGGTCTGAGGCCGATAGTCACAACGCCCTTGTCTATCCTGTGGACAATCTTTAACTCTGTGACCCATGTCACCACACTAGAAACAACCCCTCTTCCCACCCCAAAACTCACCCGAATGAGCCCTACCACACTTAGGACACAGGGGATAATTTGGCTTACTGCCAGCACTGTACTGGGACCTGGATGCATATGACCTGCTACCTTGCTCCTGCCTACCTCTAGGAACGGAAGCACTAGCAGATAACAGTGCTAGCATAGATAAACAATCCTGATACTGAGGGCGACTCCCTTCCTGCGATCTAGTTTAACCCTGTCCGTGCTGCTCGGACCTAGCTCTCTTATTCTCTCTCATTCTATCTCTCTCCTTAATTTTGCCTACCTCAATTTGTTGGGCATGAGTCATTAGCCTAGAAAGATTCATCTCACTATTCAGCATAGTAGACCTACACTCCTTAACCACATAACTAGATACTCCAGTCACAAACTTACTCATACTAGCCCGATTATCAGCCACTAAGTCAGGAACATACTTGGCCAACTGATTAAACTTCAGACAGTACTCCGTAATAGTTATAGAGCCCTGTCATAGGTTCATAAACTCTTCCAACTTCACCTCTCTCATCTCTAAAGGGAAAAACTTATCCAAGAATGCATCCTAGAACTCTTGCCAAGTCGTAAAGATAGCTACCTCACCTCTACCTTTCCTTCAAGCAACAACCCAGTCATAAGCAAGGTCTTTCAACCTATACACAGCCAACTCCACACTATGTTCCTCAGATACATGCATTACCTGAGTAATCTTCCGCACCTCCTCTAAAAACAATCATGGATCCTCATCAGACTTACACCCATAGAATTCTGCTGGATTCATCCGCATAAAGTCATGGATCCTAGCAGCAGCTGAATCACCTCCGTGCTGTTAAGGATCTGGGATCAGGTTGTCTTAAACATTTGCAGTAACAGCTTGGGCCAACGCCTGAAAGGCTGCTTGAAATTCAGCATGAGACACATTTTCATTCAATGGTTTATCGGGTTGAGGTTGCTGATCATTATTATTTCTTCTCGCTCGATGTGGAGGCATATTTCTGAAATAGGAAAGCATGAAGCAATAGCAGAGAGAGACACTTTAAGCATAATAGACTTCTGAAAAAAAGAATCACACTTTTTTTCCTAAAACATCTTGTAGCCTCTTGCTCATAGATATGGTGCACTACACACCGATGATCAAGACTCTACTTAATACAGCTTGTCAGACTCCCTAGGACACTTTAAAACCTTAGGCTCTGATACCAAGTTTGTAACTCCCTGAAAACGGGTCCCAGAGCATCACACGGTGCTTGAGGCTACGAGTAGCCCCAAGCTAACCCTTTGAGCTATTTTCATTCAGTTCAACACAAATCAATGAGGTTTCCATAAATAACCCTCAAATATCAATAGAGTAATCATCATCCAAGAATAAAAAAATTTCAGAAAGATAACAAAATATGACTTATTAGTCAACTTCCAATATCTATACTAGTCTGACAAGCCTCAAAGAAAATCAATAAAACCAGCAAGCCATTGAGACATGCCCCAACTAACTCGTACTCAGTTATCAAATGTAAACAATTCTGTGAAACCAACATCAGACATCACATCCTCAAAACATGAGGACTCACCATAACAGAGGATGTAGAATAGCTTGCCTGAAGAACCACTGTCAAACCTGGGACTGAGCACCTTAACCTACATTCCAAGAAAATACAGCCCACATCTGAAGATGTGAGTCAGTACCATGGAAAGGAACCGAGTATATGGGGGTATACGCAGTTGTTTAAACATCATCATCATAAATATTTATAAAAAATATGCAGGATGTATGAAAGACTCACATAGCCTGAAGAAAATCATCATAATCATGAGAGGATGAAATAAGTATAATAACATATGTGAGTCATCATATAATTTGTCAATCACTTTTAGTTCATCAAGAATATTAATTCTTATAATGTAAATATCATCTAAATCTTTTGAAAGAATGACTTTCACAATTCCACTTTCAAATCACTTCACCATTCACCATAGACAATAGGAAACACACACACACTGAGAGATCCTATAACCGACATAAACTATGTGAGCTACATAGATTCTAACGTACAACCCACGTTGGGGAGAGCCGTCCTATCCTTGCCATCGGAGTAGGACTCTCGATATCAAATCCACACAAACTAGTGATCACTATATAAATCAGCCTCAGGTTCACTCCTACTGGGGAACATAGTTCTAGGGAAGTAAGGTCGCTTTATACCTCCCACTCGGTGCTAAAGATTTCTCCCAGACGTAGCTCAGATCATTTCAAAGACAATCCACAACAAAACAATTTCAGTAATATATAAATACACATCGGGAGCCATCATGCTTCTCATCTATCAAAATCAACCACGTTGTGGATTTCTTTCACACTACAGTTCAAAACAACTCCCTTAAGACCAAAAGGTCAAATCATTCAAAATATCTCAAGTATTCAACATCAACGTGCTTATAACACACACTTTCTAAAAAAAAAATACAATTTCCAATGGAGATTTATGACCCAAATATCAAAATCATGATTAATATCATTCAAGATTCATGCTTTATATCACAACACATGTAAATTCATCTTTCAAAATCATAAACATCAAGATTTCATAATAATCATCATAAGATATGGGCTCATACTTGAAAATTCATAAAAATCAAATAAAAATCATGTCTTTGTAAAGAAAATTACTTTTGGGCACAAGAACGAAAGAGAGTTCTTGTTGAAAAACTCCATATACCTTGAATGATAAACGTTAGATCGATACTCCTTTTTGAGATGTTAATCATGCCTTTGAATGATGGTTCTTGGAGTTCTTGAACTAGGAACTTGGAATCTTGAATAAATTTGTGGAAATAAGTGGTGAACTTTGGAGGTTCTTGAAGTTGGATGTAGGAGCTTAGGGTTTTCTTTTTGAGGGAATTTGATGAAATATAACATATAATGCTTCTAATAGGATTTAATGTAGGATTTGGATGGATTTTGGGTGAGGGGGAATGACCAAAACGCCCCCAAAAATCAAATAGAATCTTGAATCTGTCCTTTGGTAGACTGTTTTGATAGTATGAAGTAGATCAACCATAACGTTTTACTCCGATATCCAAATTGGATGAAACCAATTTCATTAAAAAGAGGAATCTCATATATTTCTGTTGATATATAGTATCTCACCCAGATCATTGTATACGAAGATTTATGATCATTTCAAATTGACCCAAAAATTCAATTTTGATAGGATAAAGTAGATCGACCATAACTTTTTACTCCGATAGACAAATGGGATGAAACCAATTTCATCGGAAAGAGGACTCACAGAGCTTTCCGTTTATATATAGTAGATCACCCAGATCATTATGTACAAGGAGTTATAAGTGTCTATGTATGTTTTTACAATGTTTAATGGTGTTCTCATACAAGTTTCGATTCAAATTGATCATTTAGAGTTCAATTGAGAAAACTAGTGTTACTAGCTTGAGCTAGGTGTTTGTCTAGTCTATCGTGTTAGGTTATAATGTGTTTTAATGAGATACTAAGGTTGTTATTTTGTATTTATATGTGAAAAAACTTGTTTATAATTTTCAAGGTTCAATTGGATCAACAAAAGAGTCAAAACAATAAGTTATAAATCAAAGTGAATGAAGCCTATGCTTAGCTCATGTTTCTAGTTCACCGTTTTGGATGTTTTGTTGTTTTGAGCTCTAAATTATTGTGTTTAATTCTATAGGATTCTTGGTGAATGCACTATTATGATATATGAAGGATATACAAGCTTCAAATTAAGTGGAAACAACTCAAAAAGGCTCAGAATGGATCAACGAAAGCACAATACATAACTTGGACACAATTTGGACCCTTGGAATGTCCAGGGCATGTGTAGCTCATATGGAAGGAAAATTGGCACGTTCTATGGAAAAAAGGCTTCATAAGGGACCCAAAATAGTAATCCCTTGTGATGAGCGAACGTTGATACCTCCACATATGCTTTTAGGCCTCGCGATGCGACCTACATTCCTGTTTCCAACTTGTACGATGCCACTTCCACTCCCGTTTCTAGATTGTGCATTGCGAACCCCCTCCAGATATGGACAAAAGTTGCACTACAACTCTTATTTTTCTTAGTACTACTTGGATACTATAAATACATATTTGCAAACATTATTATACACTTTTGGACATCCTTGGAACATCAAGAGGGCTTCTATAACTTCTTTTTAGGTTTTATCATTCTTTAATTTAGTTTATTTATGATTTTTATCATAACTCCAAGGGATTGGTTGATGAATATTTTCATTAAAGGCTAAACTCCCAATTCGGGGTTAAGTCCAAGATCATGAATACTTTCGTTTTGAATTAAGTTTGTTGATTCGCTTATTATTATGGTTGTTTGTTAATCCTTGTTTTAACTATTTTAAGGATTAACTACCCTTAGAATATATTCAATGTCAACCTTGTGATCTCGGGAGGGGGGGGGGAGAATAGGAAGATAGAAAATGGGGATAAGCAAGGTAAGGTTCATAGTCTTTTATAAAATAAGGATTTCGAATTAGCATCTAGGACAGGGATGTATGTAGAAGCCTTACTTGATTCACACGTAGGATGATAGCTTTAAAACACTTAATTGGATTATTACATCCCTTCTCAACGATGTAGTTGTAATGTCCATATTAGGTAAACAGTTAAAGGTTGAAAGACCATGATCATGTGATTAACCCTACAAATCAACAACCAAGATAATCTATTTAACAATGAAGTTCAATAACAGAATATGATTGTTCGTAAGCCTTAACCCTGGGTCTCTATCCTTTGATTTTCCAAAGTCATTTAATTTTTCGCATTAGTTTACTTTTTACAATTCAAAAACTTTCTCAGTTACTTTATCTCAATAGTTTAACTAGAATTGGATAGTTGTTTAACCCAAGTCCTTGTGGGATATTTGGCTTTCTTGAAGGCCACTTGATTCCTTGGTAGATCACGTACACTTTCATGTGAACTTGGATGCTATCAGTAGCTCACCGCAATTAGGTCGTGTCACAGTGAGTATCATGATGAGCAGTCCACCGCATTGCGGTGGAGGCTAATTTACCATTCATCAAAATCTAGTGAGTCACCGAGATTGCACCGCATCATGGTGGGTATCACGATGACACGCTCACCACGTCGCGGTGACACCAAAATAAGTAATGGTCTATTTCCAGTGAGCCACCGCGATTCCACCGCGTTGCAGTGGGTATCATGATGGCTCATTTGGTGCATAGTGGTGAGGTTTCATTCAGCGTTCCAGTTCCACATTTTAAATTCCCAAGAAAATTTAGTCTTTTTTTCAAGCCCCTAAATTGTGAAAAACAAAATATTAAACCCATTATAAGCATATTATACCCATTTTCATCGAATTCCTCTCAAAGAAAACCCTAGAGCTTCAATTTTAAACTTCAATAAATCCAAAATTTTACCATTCCTTTTCCAAGATAATTCAAAATTCAAGGTTTCCAAGTCAATAACTCCAATAAAGAATCTTCAAGAACATTAATAGAGATTCAAAGTCAAGTGTCTTCCTCAATTTAATCACTTAAGGTATGTGGGGTTATGAACAAGGATAATTCTTTCATCCTTGTACCCAAAACTAGTTTTTGATTACGAATTTACATGATTTTACATGAGTTCACATGAATTTCAATTAAGGGATTATACCTAATGATTATTATTTGGAGATTATGATATCACAAGTGACTTGAATGATGAATTGTATTTCTATTTTCTATATCCATACGTTTGGCTTATTTTACATATATTGAGAATTTAAATTGCATTTTCTTGACTATAATTGTTAAAGAAATTTCAAGATCTTATTTATCAAGCATGAACACTGTGATGATTTGACATGAGTTAATGTATGGGTTTTAAGCCCTAAGTTGAGTATTGATATTTCAAGAAGATTTTTTCTTTTAAGCATCCTAGGATAAGTTCAGTCTCAGTTTCTGAATAAGATTTGATCTTTGATCCTCAACTAAGATCTGGAATCCACTCAGTTAGTTTGATTTCAATTTTAAATAGATAAATACATAACTGGTTTTCATTACAACCCTTATGCTAGTTTTGAAGTCAATTTTCTACAAAATAAGCATACAGATTAAAGGGAGTAGTATTTAGCACCGAGTAGGAAGTGTGGGTTTTCGACATCCTACTTTCCCAGAACTATGAGCCAATAGAGGTAAAGATTCAAATTATTCTCATTTATGTGGATGACAGATATAGATTATGATCTCTTAGCTCAAGTTATACGCCTTGACAAGAGTATGAAACCTCTCTATAACATGGATGAGGGGAACTAGACGTTGGACTCCATGATAACTCACATGGTTTATGACGGTTAGAAAAACCTCCCTAAAGCCCTGCAGAATAGTTTTAAAAGAATTCCCTTCAGTAAAGACCTAACAAAAGTTCTTTAGAAACTAAGTGTGAATGTTCATAGTCTCATTCAAATAATAATTTATATTAGATATTAGTCATGAATTTCAGCTTTCAAATTACAGATATAAAAGTGAGTCCTTTCGACACTTTGCCTACATGATTTAAAGATAGAATACAAGTACAGTTTTTAGAACTAAATGTGATAGCTCACAAGATCTATACAGTACGTTTCATTATTTATGATTTATGACTTTCATCTTTCAGTTATTCTAGTGTATGTGAGTCATTACATTCAACGTTTATTCTTATATGAATTTTTATGAACATTTAAATATAGTTTCACTTATCCATTCACCCCACTTGCTCAGTATACTCCAAAGGCTTGGTGGCACCTTGTAGGAGTTTAGTATTCCCATCAGGAAGTGAGAAGAGGTGAACATGGATTTTGTAATAGGGTTACCCCATTCGCTTTATCAGCATGATTTGATTTGGTTTATTATAGAAGGTCCAGTTGATTCGATAAAGGTTAAAAATAGAACAGTGTTATCAAAATTCTTATGCAGATGTAAGTAGAACAGATCATGAGTTTAAAGTCGATGACTTAGTTTATTTGAAAGTTTCACCTATGAAGGGGGTGAAGAGATTTATCAAAAAGGATAATCTTAGTCCCCGATATGTTGGCCCTTACAAAAATTAAGTCGTCTCACAAAAGTAGCATATGAGTTTGAGTTTCCTGCAGGCTTATCATTCGTTCACCTTGTGTTTCATATCTCCTTATTAAAGAAGTGTATTAGTGATCCATCTATTTTAGTACCCTTAGAAAGCACATACATTTATGATAGCCTCTCTTATGAAGAGATTCCAGTGGAGATTCTTGATCACCAGATTTATAGACTAAGGAACAAAGAAGTTCCCTTGGTCAAAGTTCTTTGGCAGAATCAGTCCGTTGAGGAAGTCACTTGGGAAGCGGGAGAAGATATGTGAACCAAGTACCTTCATCTGTTCACTGCAAGTTCAGATTCAAAATAAGGTAATAAGGTTACTCAGATCATCTTTTTTTTCATTCTAAGTTTTAGATTTATATAGCCACTCAATTGATAATTTTTATATTTGTAAATCAGTTTAGTCATGCTTTCAGTTTGTATGATAGTTATAGTTTCAGTTCCTCAGTATCCTCAACTTAATTAGTCTTATTCGAGGATGAATGTTTCCAAGGGGAAGATATTGCAATAGCACATACATTCCTAGCTTAGTTCGGTCCTTAGTATGCGCCTATAACACTTAGAACTTGAAAATAAATCTAAGAGGGTACTGTGATGAACCACTCACTGCATTGCAGTGATGCCCAAATCAGTAGTAGTTCATTTCTAATGAGCCACCGTGATTTCACTACATCGCAATGGGTATCATGATGACCTATTTGGTAAGTCGCAGTGATAAGTTGGTTAGATTGCACAAAGTTTCTTTATCTATCATTTTAGATTGGGGTACTCAGTTTACCTCACTTTTGGAAAGCCTTTTAGAAGGGTCTTGGTACCTAGGTTCATATTATTTTAGCTTTTCATCCTTAGACAGATGGTCAGGCAGAGAAGACCATTCACACCCTAGATGATATGTTGAGGAAATGTGTTCTTGACTTTAAGGGTAGTTGGGATGAGCAATTGTAGTTGGTTGAGTTTGTCTATTAAGAATTACCATGCTAGAATCTAGATGGCCCCATTTGAGGTTCTTTATGAGAGGAGATAAAGGTCACCTATCGGTTGGTTCAAAGTAGGTGAGGCCTCTTTGATAGGGACAAATATGGTGTTAGAAGCTATGGAGAAGGTCTAGTTCATACGAGAAAGGTTGAAAATAGCACAGTATCATCAGAAATCTTATGCAGATAAGAGGAGAAGAGATCATGAGTTTGAAGTTGATGACTTAGTTTATTTAAAAGTTTCACCCATGATAGGGGTGAAGTGATTTGGCAAAAAGAGGAAGCTTAGTCCCCAATATGTTGGCCCTTATAGAATATTAAGTTGTGTTAGAAAAGTAGCATTTGAGTTTGAGTTGCCTACAGACTTGTCATCCATTTACCTTGTGTTTCCTATCTCCTTATTAAAGAAGTACATTAGTGATCCAGTTATTGTAGTACTTTTAGAAATAACATACATTCACGATAGCCTCTCTTATGAAGAGATTCCAATAGAGATTCTTGATCACTAGCTTTGTAGACTAAGGAACAAAGAAATTTCCTTGGTCAAAGTTTTTTGGAGAAATTAGTCCGTTAAAGGATCCACTTGGGAAGTAGAAGCAGATATGCGAACCAAGTACCCCCATCTTTTCGCCGCAAGTTTAGATTCAGTGTAAGGTAATAAGTTTTCTCATACTATCTCTTTTTCCATTCTAAGTTTCATCTTTATATAGCCTCTTTCTTGATAATTCTTGTATTTGTAAATTATTTTAGTCATGCTTTCAGTTGTGCATGATGACTATAGTCTCAGTTCCTTAGTATCCTTAGCTTAATTAGTCTCATTCGAGGATGAATGTTTCCAAGGGGGAGATAATGTAATACCTCGTACGTTCATAGCTCAACTCAGTTCCAAGTATGTGCATATAGGACTTAGAACTTGAAAATAAAGCTATATGTTAAAGGGTTTAGTCATTTTTGAATCCTTTTAAACTTTGAGGATTTTTAAGTTGACTTTCCAGGCTCCAAGATGATGATTTTTGAGTTGAATTATATTTGGAGGTGTAATTAGCATGTCTAGGGTAAGTTTTAATTTTTTCAGACAAGGTTTAGATCATATTTGAAATTGTAAAGAAGCAGCTCAGTACAATTAGGTCACATCGCGGTGAGTATTACAATGAGGAGGCCACCGCATCGCAGTGGAGCTAATTCGGCATTCATAAAAATACAGTAAGTTACAACGATTGCACTGTGTCGCGTTGAATATTATGATGAACCACTTTTTGCATCATGATAATTCTGAATCAGTAGTGGTCCATTTCCAATGAGCCATCGTGTTGAGGTGGGTATCGCGATGGATCATTTGGTGCATCGCGGTGCTAGGTTGATTAGATTGCACGGAGGTTCTTTATCTATCATTTCATATAGGGAAACTCAGTTTACCTCTCACTTTTGGAATTAGAAGGGTCTTGGTACCTAGGTTCATCTTCGTTCAACTTTTTATCCTCAGGCAGATGGTCAGGCAGAGAGGAACATTCAGACCCTAGAGGATATGTTGAGGGTATGTGTTCTTGAATTCAAGGATATTTGGGATGAGAACTTGCTATTAATTGAGTTCACCAATAATAACAGTTACCATGCTAGTATCCAGATGGCCCTGTTTGAGGCTCTTTGTAAGGCAGAGATATAGGGCACCTATTGGTTGGTTCGAAGTGGGTGAGGTCACTTTAATAGGTATATATGTGGTGTTTGAATCTGTGGAGAAGGTCCAGTTGATTCGAGAAAGGTTAAAAATAGTGCAGGGTCATCAGAAATCTTATACAGATATGAGGAAAAGATATCGTGAGTTTGAAGTTAATGACTTATTTATTTGAAAGTTTCACCCATGAAAGGGGTGAAGAGATTTGGCAAAAAAGGAAAGCTTAGTCCCCAATATGTTGGCCCTTACAAAATATTGAGTCGCATTGGAAAAGTAGCATTTGAGTTTGAGTTACCTGCAAACTTGTCATCCATTCACGCTGTGTTTCATATCTCCTTATTAAAGAAGTGTATTGGTGATCCAGCTGTTGTAGTACTCTTAGAAAGCACAGAAATTCATGATAGCCTCTCTTATGAAGAGATTTCATTGGATATTCTTGACCACTAGATTCGTATACTAAGGAACAAAGAAGTTTCCTTGGTCAAAGTTCTTTGGTGGAATCAGTCCATTGAGGGAGCCACTTGGGAAGAGGAAACAGATATGCAAACAAAGTAGCCTCATCTTTTTTCTGTAAGTTCAAATTCAACGCAAGGTAACAAGTTTCCCTAGATCATGTCTTTTTTCATTTTAAGTTTTAGATTTATATAGCCACTTTCTTGATAATTCTTGCATTTGTAAATTAGTTTAGTCATGTTTTCAGTTGTCCATGCCAGTTATAGTCTTAGTTCCTCAGTATCCTTAGCTTAATTAGTCTCATTTGAGGATGAATGTTTCCAAGGGAGAGATATTGTAATACCCCATAGGTTCCTAGCACAGTTCAGCCCCTAGTATGTGTCTATAGGACTTAGAACTTGAAATAAAGGTAAGTGTTAAGGGGTTTAGTCATTTTTGACTCCCTTTAAACTTTAAGGATTTTTAAGTTAACCTTTTGAGCTCCGAGATGATAATTTTTGAGTTGAATTATATTCGGGGGTGTAAGTAGCATGTCTCGGGTAAGTTCCGAATTTTTCAGACAAGGTTTGGATCATATTTTAAATTGCAAAGCAATAGCACAGTGGAGGCCAATTCAGAATTTGTCAAAATCCAGTGAGTCACAGCGATTGCAACACGTCGTGGTGGGTACACGATGACCCACTCACCGCATTGCGATGACTCCTAAATTTGCAGTGGTTTATTTCCAATGAGCCACCACAATTCCACCGCGTCACCGTAGGTATCGCGATGGCCCATTTGGCGCGTCGCGGTGAGGTCTCATTCCGTGTTCCAGTTCTGTATTTGAAATTTCATGGTAATTTAGTCTTTTCCAAGCCCGCAAATCATGAAAAACAAAATATTAAACCCATTATAAGCATATTATACCTATTTTCATCAAATTGCTCTCAAAGAAAACCCTAGAGCTTCAATTTTAAACTTCAATAAACCCAAAATTTCACCATTCCTTTTCCAAGATAATTAAAAATTCAAGGTTCCCTATTCAAGAACTCCAAGAAATAATCTTCAAGAACATCAATAGAGATTCAAAGTCAAGTGTCTTCCTCAATTTAATCAGTTAAGGTATGTGGGGGTAATGAACAGGATAATTCTTTCATCCTTGTGCCTAAAACTAGTTTTTAATTACGAATTTACATGATTTTATATGAGTTCACATGAATTTTGATTTAGGGTTTATACCCAATGATTATTATTTAGAGACTATGATATCACAAGTGACTTGAATGATGAATTGTATTTATATTTTTCCATGTCCATACGTTTGACTTGTTTTACATATATTGAGAATTTAAATTGCATTGCCTTAACTAGAATTGTTAAAGAAATTTCAAGATCTTATTTATTAACCATGAACACTGTGATGATTTGACATGAGTTAAAGTATGGGCTTTAAGCCCTAAGTTGAGTATTGATATTTCAAGCAGATTTTTGCTTTTAAGCATCCTATGATAAAATCAGACTCAAATTCTGAATAAGATTTTATCTTTGATCCTCAGCTAAGATATAGAATTCACTCAGTTAGTTTGATATTAGTTTTAAAAAAATAATTGCACAACAGGTTTTCATTTCAAACCCTTATGCTAGTTTTAAAGTAGATTTCCTACAGAATGAGCATACATATTAAAGGGAGTAGTATTTAGCAATGAATGGAAAGTGTGGGTTTAGCACTTCCTACTTTCCCATAACTACGATCCAACATAGGTTCAGATTCAGATTATTCCTATTTATATGGATGACAGATACAAATTGTGATCACCTAGCTCAGGTTATACTCCTTGGAAAGAGTATAACACCTCTCCCCAATCTGAGGTAGGGTAGCTAGATGTTGGACTGTATGATAGCTCACATGGTTTATGTCGGTTAGAAGAACCTCCCTAAAGCCTTGCAGAATAGTTTTTAAAAGAATTCTCTTCCGTAAAGCCAAACAGAAAAGAATAATAAAAAAGCTTTAGAAACTAAGTGTGAAGGCTCATAGTCTCATTCAAATATTATTTTACATTAGATATTAGTCATGAATTTCAGCTCTCAAATTACAGATATAAAAGTGAATCCTTTCCACACTTAGCCTGCATGATTTAAAAATAAAATACAAGTACAGTTTTCAGAATTAAATGTAATGGCTCACAAGATCTATATAGTATGTTTAATTATTTATGACTTTTGTCTTTCAGTTACTCTAGCGTATGTGAGTCATTACACTCAACATGCATTCTTTCATGAATTTTTATTAATATCAAAATATTGTTTCACTTATGAATTCATCCTCACATGATCAGTACATTCCAAAAGTACTAACCCATATATACATCTATGTGCTACATTGTTTAATAATGTAGGTTCAGGTGCTCAGTTTTAGTAGCCTGAGTGATTTTGAGCATCTACATCTACATCTTGATAGTTGGTGAGTCCTCATAGTTCAGGGACTGAGTTATTCAGACTTTTAATTTATTACAGTAGCTTGTTCAGTTATTTTCAGTTAGTTTGAGTCAACTGAGGGTCTATCCTAGCGACTCTCGCGTTGTTAGTAGTTGAGGCTTGTCTGACTAGTAGGTGTGTTTCAGACTTATAGTATGATTTGTTTAGACTTTTAACTCAAACGTATTTAGACATTATGTTCAGTAATTTCTAGATTAGTTCAGATTCAGTATTTCAGTGATGATTGATTATTAAATCTCTTTGATATGAGTTTTAGATTTAGAATAAGGCTTACAGGGTTAGCTTAAGACTACTTGTAGTCTTGAGTACCGTGTGATGTCTTGGGACCCATTTTCGAGGAGTTACAATTTTCTAGATAACAAACCCAAGTTTGATTTTGTTGGAATAAAATCAAACCTAGCTCTGATACCAAATAATATAAGATCAAAGTAGAAAACACAAGAATAGATGAAGACTAACCTAAAAAGCAAGCACAAATTCAAAACTAAAGATATCTAGCATCAAAACACCAAACTAAAGCAAGAAAGTAAAGTATAGATAGTGAGACATAAACTATTACAAGATTTAGGAACTAAAGTGTGTATCAAACACTAGAACCCCTAAGACTCACAATAGTAACAACACACTCTTACTTGAACCTAAGAGGAAATCAATCTCCTAAAAAACCCAAGCTTCTAAGACAAAAATGCAACATAAGTGAATTCACCAACAGCTCCATCACCACTAAGAACATTAACAACAATATGCCCACCCTCCAAAATTATTTTTCTTGTAATGGTTGTTGCTCCAAACAATTCTATTTTTATTCTGTCAATGACCTTATGGTCCAATCAAGTTTGCACAGATCGTAACATAAGAAAAATTGGAATCTTCAACTCTCAATTGGTCAGAACAAGCGACGATGCACAATCTAACATAAATCATTAGATATATTAGAATGATGATTAGATCATTTAGAAAAATCATTAATTAAAACAAAAATTTTAATTATAATTCTACTTACTTCATCCTTTGGGGGGTTGAATAGATCCAAAATTTTTGCTTTTTTAACAGTTTTGGCCGACAACCATCTCAAGATTCTTGGACAGGAAACTTCTTCATGTAGTTCACTTGTTGTCTCAAATAAGGAATGACTTAAAACACCCAAGCCTATCAAATAACACCAATAAATCGAAATCATTTATTGAGTAAAAAATGTATGATATCATAATAAAAGAATGAAACATTTACCATGAAAGCTCATGGAAAGCCATATAAGTTGACTGTCTTTGGCGCTAACAGAGTCAATAAATATTTGACATTTATTTTAAAGCTTTCATAACCCTAAGGATAGCTATATAATGCCTCAACATCCTCAAAGAGATTTATTAAACCAATACTTATGTTGTTAATGTCTCTCGCCCAAATAAAATTATGTACAAACCAAACCAAGCACAATGACTGCTTGTGCTTCTTTGAAAGTCCTTTACCTTTCATCGCTTCTATCAAATTTTTGTTTTTGAAGCTTGGACCAGTAATGGACACCAGGTCATCATGATCACATGACTTGACTTTACCTTTTTGGGGTATGAGGGGTGCTTTTTTGGGGTTAGATTAGGTATAACTTAAGAAGGAGAAGGAGGATAACATTTTAGTCTAGCAACTATGGCAAACTCCTTCCAACCAAAACAAACAGGCATGCCACAGTAATTTATCCATGCGTCATCCATTTTATCTTTGTTTTCATACATAAACCTATGCTTGAGAAGTTCATATACTTTTTTTATTTTGAAACGATCATTGTTGTCCTCCAGCATATCAAGATATTTCCCGAAGCAGTTGTCCCTAAAATAAGCATCCAATTTTTGTTCTCAAAGTATTTTTCTAAAGGCGTCAAAAGATTTTTCCATGGCTGACTTAACCACGAAATCACTCATTAAATTATTACACTATCGTACTACATTCTCACAGGATAACGATCAATGCTGAAGGTTTTGACAAACTCTTTGGTGGAAGGGCTATTAGCATTTGTATCATCTTTTTCGAAACATTCCTCCTCCTCATGTTCATTATATTCTACTCCTGATTGAGATAACGCTTGTAAAGCAAGCTCATAGAGTAGTGGATGTAGTCTAGCTGCTTCAATTGTTTCTTTACTTGGACTTGATTTAGTTTCTGTTCTTTTGGGAGCCATATTATTTAAAATTAACAGGAATATAAAAAATATATTATAATTGATTAATGCATCATTAAAAAAGGATAACCATAAATCTAACAAACAAAACAATAAAATAACAGCTTTAACAAATCACTGATCTATTACACCAGGTAGTATATCTATTATAGTGTATAACCAACCTGTTGCAGTGGATGAGTATTCTATTACAATAATACAAAGTATACTACTCATCTTTTAAGACATATGAATGGTCTGTGCAATAGATCACACATTATTGTAATATCTGAGTAATCTGTTGGAACAGTTAAATAATCAATTGTAACGGATGAGTAATCTGTTGCAATAATAAAAAATATATCACTTATCTATTGAGAAAAATAAATGGTCTGTACAGTAGATGACACATCTATTGCAATATTATTTGTTACAACATATGAATGATATGTTGGAACAGTTAAATAACCTGAGCAATAGATGAGTAATCTATTATGACAATATAAAACATATTACTCATCTATTAAGAAAGATGAATAGTCTGTACAATAGATCATACATCTATTATAACATATGAGTGTTTTGTTAGAGCAGTTAACTAACCTGCAGCAACAACTGAGTAATCTATTGCAACAATACAAAACATATCACTCATCTATTGAGAAAGATGAATGGTCTGTGCAATAGGTCACACATCTGTTGCAACACATGAGTGATCTATTACAACAGTTATCAACGATCAATATTGTTTAGATTTCTTCCAATAGAAGGGTCATTTATCACGGCAGATGAATGAGCAGTTGGAAAAATTAAGTCTTGGACATGTCCTGTTGGAAGAATTGATAGGATTTTATCCAATAGGAGGTTCATCTATTGCATCAGATCTTTAATCTGATGATTCCTCCATTGCATCAAATGGTTAATCTGTTGCATCAGATTTTTTTATTCGATGGTTCCTCTGTTGCATCTGATAGTAAATTTTTTGCATTACCATCTGTTGCAACATATGGTTAATTTGTTACATCAGATAATCAAACTATTGTATCATATGTTAAATCTATTACATCAGATTTTTTATTTAATGGTTCCTCTATTGCCTCAGATGATTAATCTATTGCATCAGAATTTTAATTTGATGGTTCCTCCGTTGCATTAGATAGTTGATCTGTTGCATCAGATGGTTAATATGTTGCACCAGATGGATAATTTGTTGGAGGAAAAAAATAGTAGCACGATTTTGGTCCACTGGAAAAACAACAATATCATCATTTTTACCAAGAACAAGAACAGAATAAATCAACCCAAATCATTGTTTTGTTTATATAAACACAAACAACTAAAATCAAACTTCAAAAAAATGTAACAAACAACAAAAAATCAAAATTCACTTTGAAAAGAGAAGAGAAGAAATACTAAAAATTAGAATTTTATTCAGACCGCATTTCAAATTAAAACAATAATTATTAAAATTGTTACCCAATACTATAAGAGAAGTTGGCTCAAGTTTCTCGTTTTCTTCAAAACGTAAAAGGCTATAATTTTTTACCAGCGAAAGAAGAAAAGAAACAATGAAGAATTCAAAGTTATTGTGGCCGGAGAGCAAGTCTTTCACATCAATTGAAGGTTGAAGTCGAAAAGGTGATTGCATCCCAACTATTTTTCATCGGAGGTTGAAGTCGTTGAGGATTGAAAAGAGAAATTCGCAGAACTATTAGTTGGGAGAGAGTTTAGAGAAGCTGTCGAGAGAGAGAGGAGAGAGACTGGTTGATTTGGATTGAAGGGGTGTGGGTTGGGTTGATTTGTATTTTTGAAAAGATTAGAAAGTTTTGAAAATTTTAATCAAGTCCATAATTAACTTAATCAAGTTTCCTAATTATGTTTGACCCTTTAAGTTGTCAATTTCACCAATCCTTCATTCAATACTTAAAAGATGCCTTTTACTTTAATTTTCTCGAGTAACATTTCTTTTGGGTCTAGAATTTCTTTATAACCAACAATTTAATTCTAAAGCTACTCGTTTTCATCCTCAAAATCATCAAAATTGTATTAAAATTTCATAAAATTCAAAAAAGTGTATCTTCTTAAAATGTTGCTTGAATTACCCAAACAAGGAAGTGCCTTGCAAATGTCATTTGAATTACCCAAACAAGAAAGTGTGTCTCCTTACAAATGCCACTTAAATTACCCAGACAAGAAAATGTGTCTCCTTACAAATGCCCTTGAATTTCCCAAACAAGGAAGTGCATCTCCTTATAAATGTTGCTTGAATTACCCAAATAAAGAAGTGTGTCTCCTTGTAAATGTCATTTGAATTACCAAACAAGAAAGTGTGTCTCCTTAAAAATGCCACTTAAATTACCCAGACAAGTAAATGCATCTCCTAGGGGTTAGCTACTCAACTAGAAAGTACATTTTCTAGGAGTAAAGGCTTAAATTAGGAAGTGAATCACTTAATAAGCGAAACTTAAATACCCACCAAGGAAGTGTGTCTCCTAAGGGTCAAGTGGAATGACTCAACTAGAAAATGTGACTTCTAGGATGAAGGTTCAATTTAGGAAGTACATCACCTAATAAATAAAAACTAAATTACTCAGATAAAGAGGTTTATCTCCTAGGGATTGCATGGAAGGACACGACCAGAAATTGCATCTTCTAGGAGTAAAGGATTGAGCTAGGAAGTATGTCACCTATCAAGACATAACTTAAACTACCCTAACAAAGAAGTGTGTCTCCTAAGGGTTTAGTGGAAGGACTCAACTAGAAAGTATGACTTCTAGGAGTAAAGGTTCAATTTAGAAAGTGCATTACCTAATAAATAAACCTGAATTACCCGAACAAGGAAGTGCATCTCTTAGAGATATTAGATTATGAGTTTTACCATAGTTTTGATCACCAAACCTGTGCAGCAACATTTCCTCTTACATTTGTAGAAGTGACAAATTACGGCCTTTGATGTTTAGGCTTTGAAATTCTTTATTTGAAGGTAACATGTGTTCCTGTTTCATACAAAGAAAACTTGTGAGTTTAAAAACATGTTGGCTGGTTTGTGGCTTTACCTTTCGCGACAATTGCTCTTGACTCCGTGACATTTTATCTTGCTTCCAAACATTAGCACATGTCATTGACTTGCTGCATCATTGACCCGAACTCTGGTTATAAGAGTGACATTGAAACAAACATAGTATCTCTGCTTTGTCATGCCCCTCAGATAAATCCTTTGAACCTTGGTATTTCCATGAGTTCCCAGACTTGCCTATTAACAAAACTTTTTGCATGCCTTATTTTGGCTCACAATCATGTCCCTTTCATGCGCTGACCTTTTGTCTTGCTTTGTGTAATTGAAGAAGCTGGTAGCCAGTTTTGAAATCTTTTCTCACTTATTTTGACCTGAACTTAACTCAATAACAAGAGAAAAATGAAAATGGTTTTTTTATTTGGATAACTGACTCAAGAAAATAAAATAAAAATAAAAATAAAGAGAAGAAAGAAAATACAATGAATGTCGCCATTTGAAACAAAGAACAAAAAAATTATCTAAAAATGATAGTCAACTCAAATGATTATGTCATGCATTTTGGATTAAGCTGTCTGATCTTTTCATCCAAACTTTCACCAATTGTTGTTGAGTTAATGGTCTTGAAACTGAGTTGCGTTCTTAGGTCAATTTCATTTAAGACCTCATTCGGCTAGTGGCACCTTGAAGGGTTTTCACTAACAAGCCTCTCTCATTTTTCTCCCAGCTCACCATTGTCTTATGGTGCCCTTGAGGGTTTTCACCAATAAGGATCTCTTATTTTTATTTCTCTCTTGATTCCTTATGTTAAGGAAGACAAGTAGTTCCTAAAATACGTTATCTTATGCATTGCATACTTAGACTTATCATTCTCAAAGATTGATCTAGCGGTATTTCTTTGGTTGTAACTTGGCTTTTGAATAAGGTTAGAAATAAAAGACGACATGAGGCCTAAACGACACTTGAAGTAGGATGAAACTTAGAACTTGTGGAATCGACTCAAACAATGGAAATTAACTCATACCCCAGTTTCTTTTGACTGGGTAGTTTTAAATTATTTATTTAACTGTACCAATCTCAAAGTAGAGATGCCTACGTATCTCACCCCCAAAAGAGGAGAATCAAGTCACACGTAGTTCCAATAACTTGTTCTTTTGCTTGATTCTAATTTCTTTTTTTTCTTTTTACTGACTCTTTTCTCTTTGAGATTTTTTTCTGACTCTATTATTCTTGACACTCTTCTTTTTTCTTTATTTTTCAAAATATTTTTTTCTTTTTCTTTTTTTTTGAAACTTTTCTTACTCTATTCTTTTACTCGACACCTTTTTTTTAGCTTTGCTGACTCTATCTTGATTCCAAAAGAGGGATATGAAAGAAAATAACATTAAGGCTCAAATGGGGTAAACAAAGGATGACACAATATTTGAATAGCAGAATGAAATGCCTTTGTCATATCAATCCTTAAAAATGCACATACACATCATGCAATATGAAAGTGAAAGATGAAGATCACTTGTGACATTTTTTACAACATTAACTTTAACTGATCTTGTTCTTCTCTACTTTTTTAGCAAACTCCACCTTTATTGTACATTTCTCACATTGAATGAGTCATTATTTCGTGAAATTGATTTTCTTTCTATTCCTCTTGATATGGTATCATGCACTACTGTTTGACCTAATCGAGATATGTCTTTCAATTAATGACAAAGTTACTCTTGTGATTCTTAAAATAATTGTCTTAATTTTGAAAGAAGACTTTAGCATGGTCACCAAATGTCTCAACACTCTACCTATTTCTCAAATGACTTTTTCTAACTTTAGCCCTTTGATTCAAAGTTCATGCTTAAATTGGATTCTAAGATCTAGCTGAAAATTCCACCAGTATGTCATGTCGCTAGAACCAACATAAAATAAACTATGTAAAGAAAACAAACAAACAACTTAAAACAATACAAAACAACAACGACACCACATTTCATTAAAAGAAAAGATAAAAGGGTTTAAACAAAAATGACAGAGAAACAAAACAAGATAGATTCCGAACTACAACCCTAAAATAGTTTTAAAAAGAGAAAGGAAAACAAAACAAACTATGAAAAACCCTTCCAAGTAAGGAGAGGCGGATCTTTCCAATTGCTAAGCTTGACATCTTAGCCACTAATTTGCATATCAGCATGACTAGAGTTTCTACCATTGTCCATAGTCTATACCAAAATCTATTTATCTTGAATCGTCTTTTCTATTTTTCTTTTCAAAGCACGACAATATTCAATACTGTGACCCTAAACATTAGAATGATATGCACATCATACATTAGGATCAAAACTTTTTGAATGTGGGTTAGGAGTATGCCCAAGGAGAGGAGCGATCATGCCCCACTATACCAATCTCAAGAATAAACTGGTATACGACTCTCCAATTAGTGTGAAACTATCTCGAGGCTTCTTTCTCTTTCCATTGTTTGACTTGGATCGAAACTTGGGCCTAGAAGGGCTTTGATCTTTTGGTGAAGTTAGAGGGTGACTTTGAGGCGTTGGTGTGTGCCATTGTGAGTAAAAAGAGAGCTAAATATATGGTTGTGCACCATATGTTGGGTATGGAGGTAGGGAAATAAAGTATAATGGGTTTTGGGAGTGATTATATAGAGCTTGGGCATGAACTTGGGCTTGACACTGAGCGTAACGACGATGTTGTCTTCTTGAACATTCCCATTGTCCAACTACAATAGCAACTACATCTTTTTCATTCTTCTTCCCTCCAATTTCCCTTAATTGATTTTCATATTGTCCAAAATATTTCATGGATTCCTTATGTCCATTATGTTCCTTAAATTTTGATATCTCAAAGCTTTGAGGAAGGTTGACACTTGAAGATATGCCCAGTCTTTATATGAAATATCTTCTTTACCCAAGAGTCCTAGGGAACTTTTCATAGCATTTTCTGCACTCTTTATTTTTCCAACCATTTTCTCTTGCTCTTCAGCCATGTCAAACTTCTTGATAAGAAATTTTGGTGGTCAGTTAACTTAAAAGTAGACTTAGGATTATAGCAATGATCATCAAAAGTATTAAACATGGGTTCACTATAGGAATGGGAAACCACAATCATTGGGAAGATAGCTAATGTGAAAGCCTCAGTAGAGGGTTAAGTAGCAAAATCACAACCGATATGTGGTGTTTTGAATGTAGTAATTTTATACTGAGGAGATAGAGAAGGAGTGGTGAAAATATTGAGATGCAGCTGACCTGGCATGAATTCCAAGGCATGTTGTGGTGCGTCAACAACAATACAAAACTAACTTTGCAATTGTGATGGAAAACTCAAGATATTTGTAGGATCAATATTAGGGAATAGAGGAGGCAGCCTACTGGACCAAGCTCCATACATTTTCATCATTTGCTGTCTTAGTCTCAAATTCTCTTCCTTTAAACTCTCATTTTCTTGACCCTTTGTTTGATCCATGAGGTTAATCTATATCCCTGTTGGACAGAACTAAACCTTCCTTAGATTTGGTAAAATATGGAGGACCCGCCAGAGTGCCACAAACCAACCACCTTAAACTAACTGAATAAGAGATAGCAAACATGTTAGAGTTCAACACTTTCTAAAAATCTTTTTCTATTTTTCTTGAAAAGATCACTGAATCCAAAAAAAGGAGCCGATGTATCTCACTCTTGAAAAAGGAGAATTAGGTGTGCGTAGTTCGTGAAGTTTTGGCACAACATGGCCGATCAAACTCTCTTTCTTTTACTTCTTCTTTTTTTTTTTGAAACTTTGAGTAGAAAAAAAATTAACAAATTGTCAAAAGAATTAATGAAATCTTTTTGAATTTTTCAATTTTAAAATCCCTATAAAAATAAAGCCTACGATTATCAAAGAAAATCTTTTTAGGTTTTCAATTTTGAATTTCATACGAAAATCAAACTTGAAACTATTAAAGGAAACTCGTTTTGTAGTTTTCTTTTAAAGATGTATATGAAACACCTACTCTAAATGAAGAGTGAAAAAAAAAAAAAAAAATCTTTGTTGGATTTTTTCAAATCCATATACAAAATGAAACTTATGATTACCAAAGAAAAATCTTTTTGGATTTTCAATTTTGAATTTGATATGAAAATGAAACTTGAAACTATTAAAGAAAAATCTTTTTGTAGTTTTCTTTTAAAGATGTATATGAAACACCTACTCTAAATAAAGAGTGAACAAAATCTTTTTGAATTTTTTAGATTTCTATACAAAAAATGAAACCTATGATTATCAAAGGAAAATCTTTTTGGGTTTTTTATTTTGAATTTCATACGAAAAAGAAACTTGAAACTATTAAAGGGAAATTTTTTGTAGTTTTCTTTTTAAAGATGTATATGACACCTATTCTAAATGAAGAGTGAAGAAACATATTTTGGGATTTTTGAAATAAGGTCATCGAACCCACGAAGGGCTGCCTACGTATCTCACTCCCGAGAGAGGAGAATCAGGTGTGCATAATTTATCTAGATTGGACAATTAAAGATTAAACAAACTAAAACTTGACTTAAGAGACACGACCAAATACAGATGATGAAAAACGTCAATAAAATCTTTTTTGAGTTTTCAGTTTGATACATCATATAAAAATGACACCAACAACTATGAAAGAAAAAATCTTTTTGATATTTTCATCTTATGCAATGTACAAAACTTCTACCATCTTTTTTTGAATTTCTTTTATAATAATCTCCTATTAAATAAAAATCTTTTGAAATTTTTGAATTATAAATACTTGCTAAAGGAAACAAATGCAAAATCTTTTTGATGATTTGCTTTTTTGAGTAAATAAGTGCAAATGTAAAAAAAATCTTTTTGAATTTTTAGATTATGAGAAACAAAAACCATAAAAAACTCTAAGAAAACTATGAAACTCTTTTTTTTTTGGATTCACTTTGCTTTTTTCTTGCCTAAACACACGCTCCTTTAATTCTAGCACATGGTTTTCCTCAAATCAGTTTGTTAAATGACCCTATTGTGCTCAAAGATGCAACAATTAGCATGTAAGGATGCTTTAAGGGTGAGTCTCCTACAAAGAACCAAGTGGGTCCTGCAAGGTCTTAGTAAGATGCAGATAAGCATGACCTAAAGGCTGACCTATGCTGGGGTCTACTAATAAGGTTGTTTGGGGGAGCGTATGGTTGATAGTAGCTACGATTGTTTTCCACCTACTCCATACCAACCGATGGATCTCCCTCCTAAAATAAGGGTGACTCAACTAGAGATCGTGTACACAGCGTGTACTACAGAATTTGTTGCCGAAAAAATTGACTCGGGTTATGCAAAGGAAGTCAAATATAAAGCGGTAATACATAAGAGGAAAAACTGTAAACACGTAGCAAATAGGCACTCAACAATGATATAACAAATACTAACAATAACACAAACAACGTCTATACATCCATAATGTCAAACTAAGCCGATACAACTCTAAAAAAATAAGCTCGAATTCTGAAAAATCCCCAGAAGAGTCGAGAGATCTATCTCAACCCTTTTTTAACCAAAAAAGATTAATTTTAAGTTTGAAAGGGTTTTTATTATTAGCTGAAAAAAATGAAGATTTGTTTCAAAAAGGATTTTTTATATTCAAAAATCAGAGTCTTCACTTGGCATAAATTGGGTGTGCCAAGTCACCTTTGAAAATTCCTTTTCAAAATGATTTTGATTCTTTTAAATTGATCCACGAATAGAGATTTTGGTTATGGAATTTTATTGATCGAAGGGAAGGTGTTAGGCACCCCTCGATCCTGTGGTTCAACCATGGCCGCTTGGTGGAGCATATCATCTAATTTGACACTATGAATGTATAAATCACACAAAATATGCAAAACAATCAATCAAACAACAAACAAAATAAGTCCAAAAATATAGTGTCCAGTCCAATTATTATAGCCCCAAATAAAAAGGTACTAAAAAGTAAACCTACACTAATCCTAAACTATACTTGAATGCTTTACCCGATGCCTCAGGCCTTGATCACGAGCCTCCTTTGCGTACATGCTACTTCGGGGCATTCCCCGGTGAATAAGTACAATGTGAGCTTGGGTCATTCCCCAGTAAAATGAATACATTTTTTAATTTCAAGCAACCAAATAAAACAATCTCAAGCACAAAAATTCAATCATTCCACAATCATCAATTCCTACAATTCGCCTACCAAACTTATTATTTTCCTAATTAATTTATGGCCTAAACGTGATAATATCAAAATCAACATAATCAGTGTTTATTTCAAATCAAATAACCATTGATGAATCAAACAATCAATATTTGCCTTTTTATAGATTTTTCAATTCTCGCCCCAAATTGATTTAACAACTCTTCGATTGTCAATATTTTTTTCCCTTTCGATTTTTAAAAATCCAAATCATGCATCAACAAACATACACTTCACAAAGAATCTAACATGATAAGCATGCCGGTCATTCACATCCACAAACAATGATCAAAATTTGGAATAAAAATAGAGAATGCGTAGGAGAAATGGACCTCAATTTTAATTGAAGATAATTCTTTCGAATTGAACCACAATCAAAGTCTTGAATGAAACCTCAATATGAAACTAGCTCTGATATACACCCATCACTTTGCTTTCCGCTAAGATCAAACATAGAATGCAAAAACCAAACAAGACCCGTACACGTTTCTGGCAGAACTTTGGAATTTTAGGTTAGTTTTGACAGAAAACAGTCTGATTCGGATGAATTTGGGCGAACGGAGATGTTCTCCCAAGAGAAATTATAGAGCAGTAATGACTGCGATGGGGGTGGTTTCCGGTGGCTAATCCATAAATTTCAAGCGAGTGTTTTCCTCTTTCTGTTGCTCCAATCTCTCTCCGATCAGTTCTGTTTCACTCTTCTCTCTCTTTTTCTATCTCTCTCTCACTTCTATCCCTTACACTCTCGGTCTTATCTCTATTTTTTTCTACCCTTGTTCACTGTGTGAGTATTGTATGTGTGTTAGTGTAACACCCCACACTTTTAGGCTAGAATGTAAACTGTCACCTCTATGTGTAAAGGTTCCAAAAGCTAAGAAATCCAATTCAAATTTACTGTGTTAATCAATTATGTAGTGTGGGAATCTATTTGAGCATGAATTGAGATCATAGAGGTCACCTAACTGAAGGATGAGTTGAAATTTTTCCTATCAATTGAGTTTTAGTGAGCGTCCAAACTTGATTCAACTTCAATAGAGCATAAATTCTTATATATAACTAATTAGGGGACCTACTATATATAAAACAAAAGGAATTTGAGTCCTCTTTCCAAGACCACTAATTTTTCCTTAATCTAATATCGGAGTAAAAAGTTATGCCCATTTTACATAGAGGTATCAATCTACCGAGGATACGACCCGTCAAGACATTCGTCATCCCTAAAATAGTGAGTTCAATCATGGGACATGACCCGATGGTCAAGGTGATGTTTCATCACCCTTATGACATGGTCCATCAACCAAGCCTATTACCATCAGTTCCACAACATGAAAACTCCTTCACTTTCAAAAATAACATCAAAACTATGGTTTCAAAAAGGGGTGTTTTAGTACTTTTCCTCTTCTAAAAACCTCCCCAATTGATTTAATGACTCTATAAAAATGTTATTAGTCTATTATCATCAGTTATACAACATCAAAAATCCCTCTTCACTTTCAAAAACAAGATCAAACTATGGTTTTCTCTAAGAACAAGAAAGAAAGAAAGAAATCTTTAAGTCCCAAATTTCCAGGAACAAATCAAGATTCGAGCTCTACTCTTTAAACTTTGTAATCTAAGGTACGTGGGGTTTTCCTAAACTACATGGGATTGTTGAAAACACTTTGAATAAGGTTTAAAGTTTTAAAAATCATGAATTTTTAAAGAGGTTTTGAATTAAATTTACAATTGTGCATTGTGAATCCTTTTAATTTATTGCTTTGGTCTTGAGGCCGTCCCTTAAAGAAAAATTGATTTTTGTTTATATATATATATATATATATATATATATATATATATATATATATGCATTTAAATTTGATAATTGAATTGAGAGAATGACTATTTACACTCCCTCTCAGGTTGCAACATCTTTTGATTTTCTCATGTTATGAATTGAAGAATGTTATATTTAGAAGCATGGTATCAATGTTCTTGAATATTGTTAAATGATTTAAGATTGATTTTAAATTGATGAGATGGGGTTTTACATGTTGATATATGTTGAAGACATATAATAAAAGGATTCCATGGTTTGTCAAAAATACATGACCACCACATGTTTGTTGAAATATTGAAAAGAGGAATTCTATGCATAATTTGACATATGTCTTGAAGTATGAATTCTCTTGAACTGTTTGAATGATATGGTGGTCCAAACTTTATGTTTGAATGAAGAGACTATAACATGATATTTTATGTCTCATAATATGACTTGAAAATCTTGGAATGATGATACCAAAATAGATAATGCCATAACAGACTCAGAGTAGAACATAAGTCAAATTTTATTTAGATTTTTTAGAAATTGATTTTAGAAAGATGCATGTTTATAAAATGCTAAAAATAGGCTTAAGAGATGTTAGGAGGTTACCCAAAGAAGGCACGAGTTCAAATAATTCATTACCCAAAATCGTGTTTTATCGATATGGGTTATTATTTCCCCCAAGAGGTACTATACGCTGGCCTAGTTCCCTGTGATTTATCAGAATCATAAACTCCAACTCTTGCAGCAAACTTGGGTTGGGGCTTCCCTGCCGAGTTAATGGCGCATTCCATATAGTCCGTGAAATATCAGACTTGTAGGAGTGTACCACCTAACTCAGAAGTAACACAAATATTAGACTTGCATTGACAAGATTTTTTTAAGGTCATTGAAATTGCCCATGTATTTTTAACTATTTTATGCATGATGTTTCAAACTTGCTCTCATCTATTTTATATATATACACACACATTATTTTGGATTGCTCTGCGCACTAGTAAAAATGTATTAACCCTTTATATCTCAGGATCTGAGGCACAGTCCTACGGTTCTATCCAGTAGTAGATCTGTGTGTGTCAAAAATTGCACTTAGTGAGCCTTCTCAATTTTTGCAGGCCTGATTTTTAGATTACATTGCTTCTTTCTTTTTATGGTCTACTGGGGGCTTTGTCCCAATTATGTTTCAAATTTATAATGGATATTGTAATGTTAGAGATTTTGTAGATGGTTGTCATATGTTTAGAATATTCAGAAATTCCTTTTCAAATTGTTCAAGTTATGAGATTGACCATGGTTCGGTCATGTGTTGTTTTACATAAATTTTCTTATATTATGTGAATATTTTGCATGATTACTAGATTTAGAAGAGCGTCGGGGCCTCATGGTTTGGGATGCATGTTATGGCTAGGGCCCCGGCTCGGGTTGTGACAAACTTGGTATCAAAGTACGGTTCATGGTCCCAGGGTGTCTGTAAAATTTCATTGGGTAGAGTCTTGTTTATGGGTGTGTAGCGTGTCACACTTATAAGCAGGAGGCTACAAGACGTTTAGGAATGTCTCTCTTTCTTTATGTTCTAGTTTGTGCTATAGAGTCAGAATGTTCTTTTTCATACTCTAGTTCATGCTATGGTGTCACCATATGAAAGTAAAGTTATCCCAATTCTTTTCTTACCCTGATGTTCTCAGATTTATCTCATTATTGAGGTGATTAAGTGCAGATGCCATGAATCTAAATGGTATGATCCTTTCTGATTAAGTTATAAAAGATTATAAAATTGTCCAAGGACTTAAGAGCAGTCTATTAGAGATTCAAGTGTAAACTTTGATCTTGATGAAATCGTGATTTTTAGCCTGAGGTATTTAAGAGTATCCAGTCCCTTTTAAATTCTTGTTGCAGGAATAATGTGTAGAAGAATATTGGAACTATATTTCTATCCGAGTAGTAGTATATGTTAAAGTGTTATAACCTAATGGTTGTAAGTTGGTCCAAAGTTGGTGACATAAAGTCACTAGGTTAGTAGTTAGAGTGAGGGTGACTATTGCACAAATAAGTAGTTTTAGTTGTATAACCCTTTGATTTAGTGGTGGTTCTTTATTTTATGGTGTTTGGAAAATACTGTGGCAAGACCTGTAAATGGTATGGTGGTGTTTGGAGAAAGTGTTTGGATTTGATTATTTTTATGTATTCAAAATAGGAAAGAGTCTAGAGTGGATAGTTATGGTGGTTACAGAAATCCCTTATCGTTTATGAATGAAATCGATTAGATTAGCCAATAAGTTAGAAGTATAGACTCATTTTTGTATGTGGAATTTGAAGGTAGTCTAAATATATGCTTGGGTAAGTAAGTATGATGTGAGAAAATAAAATATGTAGATAATATCTTATTGGATTATAATATGAGATTAAAGTTTACCATGTCTATTATGTGACTTTACCCCCTTGAATTTCTTTTCTTTAGTGGTTGTAAACTAGTACTTCATATGAGAAGATATGTAGTGAATTTTAAGTTGTAATAGTGATGTCATGAAGGGATTGCGATTGTAGGTAGTAGTTAAATGAAATGAGTATTTTGAGTTGATTTCCCTATTTAATGGACCAGTATAATATGTTCCATGCTTCACCGGTGGTACGTGATCGTTGCTAGACTATAGGCTTGAACTTTAGATGTAGAATGTGGTGGTAAGAGTAGTAGCTTAAGGTTAATGATATATGTTTTATGGGAATGAATTAGTAGGATTGATGTGATTTGTGAAAGAGCTTAGGTTGATTATTTATGAAAAGTTAAATGGTAATTTTAAGGTATATGTGTATATGAGGACTAGTGTTAAAATTATGAGTTATGGGTGAGTCACTAAGTGGATAAGGGCGTAAGTATATAATAATAAGTTGCACCCCCTGGTAGTGTGGCATTTGGTAAGATTTCAAGA
>NW_025855986.1:185421-194748 GCF_002878395.1 Capsicum annuum | reverse complement strand
CCTCATTCCATACCTTTTAAGCTTTGACATGTCCTTACTCATCATTCGTCGACGAATGATCCCAAAGGGGAGATAATGTAACTCCCTGAACTTTTGGGCTAGAATGTAAACCATCAACTCTATGTGTAAAGGTTACGAAAGTTAATAAATCCTATTCAAATTTAGTGTGTTAATAAATTATGTAGTGTGGGAATCTATTTGGTAGTTTTCCTCTTCCGATAACCTCCGCAATTGATTTAAGGACTTTGTAAAAATGTTATTGTATATTATCATCAGTTATACAACATTAAAACTCCCTCTTCACTTTCAAAAACAAGATCAAACTAGGGTTTCCTCCAAGAACAAGATAGAAAGAAATCAATCTTTAATTCCAAAATTTCCAGGAACAAATCAAGATTCGAATTCTACTCTTTAAACTTTGTAATCTAAGGTACGTGGGTTTTTCTAAACTACATGATCTAAATTTACAATTATGCATTGTGAATCCTTTTGATCTATTATTTTGGTCTTGAGTCCTTTCCTTAAAGAAAAATTGATTTTTGTTTATATATATATGTATGTATGCATTTAAAGTTAATAATTAAATTGAGAGCATGACTATTTACACTCCCTCGCAGGTAGCAACATCGTTTGATTTTCTCATATTACGAATTGAAGAATGTTATATTTAGAAGCATGGTATCAATGTTCTTGACTATTTTTAAATGATTTAAGATTGATTTTAAATTGATGAGAGGGGTTTTTACATGTTGATAAATGTTGAAGACATATAATGAAAGAATTGCATAGTTTGTCAAAAATACATGACCACCAAATGTTCGTTGAAATGTTGAAAAAAAAAAGGATTCTATGCATAATTTGACATATGTTTTGAAGTATGAATTCTCTTGAACTGTTTGAATAATATGGTGGTCCAAACTTTATGTTTCGAATGAAGAGACTGTAACATGATATTTTATGGCTCATAAAAATGACTTGAAAGTCTTGGTATGATGATACCAAAACAGATAATGCCATAAGAGACTCTGAATAGAACATAAGTTAGATTTCATTCAGATTCTTCAGAAATTTATTTTAGAAAGATGCTTGTTTAGAAAAGGATAAAAATGGCATTAAGAGATGTTAGGTGGTTACCCGAAGAAGGCATGATTTCAGATAACTCTTTACCCAAAATTGTGTTTTGCCGATACGGGTTGTTATTTTCCCAAGAGGGATTACACGCTGGCCTAGTGCCCTGTGGCGTATAAGAATCAAAAACTTCAACTCTTGCAGCAAACTTGGGTTGGGAGATTTCCTCCGAGTTAATGGCAGATTCCAAATAGCCCTTGAAATATTAGACTTGTAGGGGTGTACTACCCAACTCAAAAGTAACACAAAGATTAGACTTGCATTGACAAGATTGTTTTAAGGTCATTGAAATTGGCCATGTATTTTTAACTATTTCATGGATAATGTTTCAGAATTTGTCTCATCTATGTTATATATATACATACATTATTTTTGGATTGCTCTACGAACCAGTACATATGTAATGACCCCTTATATCTCAGGATCTGAGGCACCGTCCCGCGGTTCTATTCAGTAGTAGATCCGTGTGTGCCAGAAGTTACAGTTGGTGAGCCTTCTCTATTTAGAAGGCCTTATTTTCATATTTCATTACTTCATTCTTTCTATGGTCTACTGGGTGCCTTGTCCCAGTTATGTTTCAAATTTATGATAGATATTGTAATGTTAGAGATTTCGCAGATGGTTTTCACATGTTTAAAATATTTAGAAATTCCTTTACAAATTGTTCAAGTTATTAGATTGACCATGGTTACATCATGTTTTGTTTTCCACAAATTTTCTTATATTATGTGAATATTATGCATTATATCCCCTACTTATAATGTTATGAATTGTGAACTCTGTTCTCATGATCAAGTAAGTTATGTTGTGTCAGTTTCCTTCCATCGAGTCCTGGGGGTACTCGTACCCGAAAAATATAGTTGTGTGCCTAGAACCATGTCATGTTTTCACGATATCCGAAATCAAGCCATGATTCAGTAGAATTCAGTCAGTCATATAACTCAGGAAACTTCATGATCTCAGACAGTTATCAGATATCAGTAGTATTCCATCAGTAAATGTAATTTAGTAAGCTCAGTCTATGCCTAGTCAACTAATCATGTTTAGTCTCTTCAGTTGGGAGTAGAAGTTAGCACCGAGTGAACCCAAGGATGGGAACTCACCTGCCAGTAGAGGGTGTGATTTCTAGAGGCAATTCTTGTGTTCCAGAACTATGTAGCCAGCGTAAGTTGAGACATCGTACCTTCTAGTTGAGGGTACATGAGGTTTCCTACCTACCAGTAGAGGGTTCCCACTGTTCTCATTTTGAGAACCTGCCAATAGAGGGTTCTCATAGCCTATCTTAACTAGTGGTGCGGTATTGACACCCTTCCAGTCAGGGAAAAGATTAGACCCTAGCTTAGCTATAATGGCATACATGGGGCCTATCAATTAAACAACTACCTCCCACAGTTTCAGTCTCTGTCTCAGTAAAAGAACTCAGATAGTTCTTCAAACTTTAGTATACTAGGACTCCCAGATACAGTCAATTCAGTTATAGTATGAAACTTAGATAGTTCCATCAGATTCAGGACTGTCAGACACAGTCACCTATGTTATCTGAATTTCAGTATCAGTCATGTTAGATATTAGTAAACCATGTATTAGTGTACATATCCAGCTATCACATATTTATGATCTCAGTTACTATATATGTAGGCTTGCACTCTCACGTCCATATTAGTCAGTTAGTTAGCATTGCTCATATATGTAACCCTTTTCATTTAGCCTACCTCACTCATATACTCAGTACTTTCAGTTGTACTGACGCATTCGCGCTATGGTGCTTTCTTTTTATGTTACACCATAGGTTCAGAGACACGAGTTCCAGATCAGCAGTAGTAGTCTCATTTCAGCATACAGAGTTATAGTGATTCCCCTTCATTCGAGGACGATATGATTTGACTTTATTTATTATTTCAGTTATCTCTCAGTTTATGGAGTTAGTTGGAGACATGTTCCTTCAACTTCTTACTCAGACAGTGTTTAGAGGCTTTCAGATTTTAGATTCAGACTTTAGTTGTTTTGGGTATTTGTTACCCTATATAGATGTTATGATTAGTCAGATACTTTATTCAGTTGAACCTTATGGCCTATTGTTAATGTTTTCTATATTTTAAATGTATATTATGCAGTGTACAGGTACAAATATCAGTCATGGGTTATCTTATGGTCCTTCGGGGTCATAAGCACCGGGTAGTGTTCCAGTTCAGAAAAATCAGGGCTATACAAACTTGGTATTAGAGCCTAAGGTTCAATAGAGTCCTAGGAAGTCTGAAAGCCGCATCTAGTAGAGTCTTGTACATGGGTGTGTTGCGTGCCACATTTATGTACAGGAGGCTATGAGGTGTTTTAGGAATAGTTTCCCTTCTTTTAGTAATCATGTCGTGCTAGTGAGCATAATCTCAAGTTAAATTCTTAGTCTAATCCATTATTCTCTTATTTCAAAACATGCCTCCAAAGAGAAGAAACCAGCTAGCTCCTCAGCCCAAAGATCGTTTGGGAGAACAAGTTTTTCATGCGGAGTTTAGAGCCGCAATCACCGTACTTTCTCAGTTTGTGGCTGCCCAAAATGAATGGCCAGCAGTCGTTCCAGCCAATTCAGTGGCCAACTCAGTAGTAGCTAGGATTTGGGACTTCACCCAAATGAACCCTCCATCTTTCTTTGGGTCTAAGTATGACGAAGACCCTCAGGAATTCATTGATCATGTACAGAAAGTCATAGAAATCATGGGAGTTACTTCTGTTAAGAGTGATGAGTTAGTTGCATACCAGTTGTATGATGCGGCTCATACTTGGTATAAGCAGTGGAAGTTCGGAAGGGTAGATGGTGCGGTCCTATAGAGTGGGAGGAATTTGTCATGGTTTTCTTAGATAGATTCTTTCCCCAAGAGCTGAGGGAGCCAAAAGTTCTAGAGTTCATCAACCTCAGGCATGGAAATATGACGGTTAAAGAGTAATCTCTCAGATTTACTCAGTTATCTAGATATGCCCCTCATGTGGTTGTAGATAGCAGGGCTAAGATGAGCAATTTCATGTCAGGGGTGACTGATAGCATGGTAAATGAGTGCAGGTCTGTGATTCTAAATAGTGATATGACAATAGCCAGGCTCAAGACCCATGCTCAATAAATAGAGAAGCAGAAGATTAGGATTAGGGAGAGGAAGAACAAGAGATCAAGGTCAGGCAGTTTTTGTTTTCCTTAACCCAAATCAGAAGAAGGAAACCGTTTGTAGTTTTATCCTAAACTAGAAGTTCCATATCCTTCCTCCATCAGTGTCCCAGTGTCGAACTTTAGAAATAGAAACAGAGATAGGGCACCAGGATCTAAGTCTCAGGGCACTGTTAGCAATGCCCGTACTTATCCTCATTGTCAGACTTATGGCAAGAACTATTAGGGTACTCACAGAGCAGGTAGTAATACTTGCTTTGGATGTGGCAAGCCAGGACACAGGATTAGAGATTGTCCACAGTTGGGTTCTCAGGGTTAGCAGAACCACTCTACCACTCAGTTCAGTCACTCAAACCAGCAGGGTGCCACTTCCAATGCTTCTAGTGGGCAACGCCCAAACAGACTCTATGCTTTTCAGACCTGATAGGATTAGGAAAATTCTCCTGATGTCGTTACTAGTACATTACAGATCTTTCATGTTTATTTTTTTGCTTTGCTAGATCCAGGTGCATCTTTGTCTTTTGTTACTCCTTATATAGCAGGCGCTTTCAGAGTCAGCCTCAAAATTCTAGCAGAGCCCTTTTCAGTTCTACCTCAGTTGGTAAAATCATTATAGCTTGGCAGGTATATAGGAACTGCCCGGCTATGATATTTTAGAAAGTCACTTCAGCAGATCTAGTCGAATTAGAGATAACTGATTTTGATGTCATTCTTGGTATGGATTGGCATCATTTCTGCTATGCAATAATCGAGTGCATAAAAGGGATAGTTCAGTTTTAGTTCCCGAATGAGACCGTCCTAGAGTGGAAGGGTAGTACTTCATCTTTCAGGGGTCAGCTTGTTTTTGACCTTCGGGCAAGGAAAATGATATCTAAGGGGTGTGTTTATCATCTCATGCATGTCAGGAAATCTAGTTCCAAATTTCCAAGATTTGAATTAGTCCCGGTGGTTAATGAGTATTCAGATATGTTTCCCAAAGATCTCTTAGGCATTTCTCCCGAAAGGGAAATAGACTTCGGTATAAATCACTTTTTAGATACTCGGCCTATTTCTATTCCACCATACAGAATGGCACCAGCAAAACTTAAGGAACTAAAAGAATAGCTGAAGGATCTCTTAGATAAGGGATTCATTATACCTAGTTCTACCCCGTGGGGCGCACCAGTCTTATTCGTGTGCAAGAAAGACGGTCTCTTAGGATGTGCATTGATTACCATCATCTCAATAAAGTCACAATCAAGAATAGGTATCCACTTCCTAGAATAGATGACTTGTTTGACCAACTTTAAGGTGCCAGTTATTTCTCCAAGATAGACCTCAGATCAGGCTACCATCAGCTTAGAGTTAGAGAATGTGACATTTTGAAGAAAGCTTTTCGTACTCGATATGGTCTCTTTGAATTCTTAGTTATGTCATTTGGTCTTACCAAAGCCCCCGCAGCTTTCATAGACTTGATGAACCGTGTGTTCAAGCAGTACTTAGACATGTTTGTCATAGTCTTTATAGATAATATTCTGATCTATTCCCGTACTGAGCATGATTATTCAAACCATCTCAGAATTATTCTTCAAACTCTCAGAGATCATCAGTTATTCTCCAAATTCAGTAAGTGCAAATTTTGGCTAAGGTCAGTAGAATTCCTTGGCCATATCATTTCCAATGATGGCATTAGAGTAGATCCTCAAAAGACCAAAGTGGTAAGAAACTGGCCATGCCCCGTATCTCCATTAGATATCAAGAGTTTCTTGGGTTTGGATGGATATTACAGGCGGTTTTTTGAAGTATTTTCTTCTATTGCATCCCCTATGTCTAGATTAACTTAGAAGAAGGTCAAGTTTCAGTGGTCGGATTCTTTCGAGAAGAGTTTTTAGGAGTTGAAGACTCGACTTACCTCAGCCCTAGTTCTAGCATTACCAGATAGTTTAGATGGGTTCGTGGTGTATTGTGATGCATCCAGAGTGGGTTTAGGTTGTGTCCTAATGCATTATAGTAAGGTCATAGCCTACGTCTCCAGATAGTTAAAGCCCCCTGAGAAGAATTATTCTACTCATGATCTTGAGTTAGCAACCATAGATTTGCCTTAAAGATTTGAAGGAATTATCTCTACGGAGTTCATGTAGATGTCTTCACAGATCATAAGAGTCTCCAGTATGTCTTTTCCTAAAAAGACCTCAATCTTCATCAGAGAAGGTAGTTAGAGCTTTTGAAAGATTATGATATGAGTGTCCTTTACCATTTGGGCAAGGCCAACATTGTGGCCGACACTCTCAGTAGACTCTCCATGGGTAGTGTTTCTCACATTGAGGATAGCAAGAAGAAGATAGCTTAAAAAGTCCATCATCTTACCATACTAGGTATTCGCTTAGTTGATTCTTCAGAGGGTGGTGTATGCGTTCAAAGTAGTTAATAATTATCTCTAGTTTCTGAGGTGAAAGAAAAATAAGATAGAGATCCCAGCCTATTCAAGTTGAAAGAGTCAGTCAGAGGTCAGAAGGCTGAGGTTTTCTCCTAAGGAGGAGATGGTGTCCAACTTTTTTAGGGTCACCTCTGTGTTCTAGATGTGGATGACTTGAGGCAGCGAATTCTTGTAGAGGCGCATGGTGTGTGATACTCTATTCATACAGGGGCCACTAAGATGTACCGCGACTTGCTAGAGATCTATTGGAGGAGTGGAATAAAGAGAGATGTTGCAGCTTTTGTGGCTAAGTGCTCTACATGTCAGCAGGTTAAGATAGAGCATCAAAAGCCTAGTGGTTCCGTACATAAGTTCACCATTTCTACTTGGAAGTAGGAAGAAGTGAACATAGATTTTTTGATGGGTTTGCCTCAAACTCGTCATCAATATGATTCAGTTTGGTTCATTGTAGACAGAATGACCAAGTCAGCTTATTTCCTTCTAGTCCATACCTCTTATTCAACCGAGGATTATGCCAAACTACATCAGGGAGTTGGTCAGATTACATGGTGTTCCATTATCTATTATCTCAAACAGAGATACCTAGTTCACCTCTCACTTCTAGAAAGCATTCCAAAAGAGTTTTTGCACCCAAGTCCATCTCAGTACAGCATTTCATCCTCAGACAGATGGTCAAGAAGAAAGGACCATTCAGACTCTAGAAGATATGCTAAGGCCGTGTGCAATTGATTTCAAGGGAATTTGGGATGACCACTTGCCTTTGATTGAGCTTGCATACAATAATAGCTATCATTCTAGTATTCAGATAGCTCCACTTAAATTTCTCTATAGTAGGAGGTGCGGATCTCTATTTGGGTGGTTTAAAGCTAGTGAGGCCTCAGTCATAGGGCCTGACTTAGTATTCGACGCCTTAGAAAAAGACCAGTTGATCAGAGAAAGACTTTGGGCTGCTCAGAGCCGACAAAAGTCCTATACAGATATACGCAGAAAGGATATCGAGTTTGAGATTAGTGATTATGTCTATCTTAAGATCTCTCCCATTAAGGGAGTGAAGAGATTCGGCAAGAAGGGAAAGCTTAGTCCTCGATATATTAGTCCCTTCAAGATTCTCAGTTGTTTCGACAAGTTAGCTTATGAGCTTGAGTTGCCTTCAGATCTAGCTTCAGTTCATCCAGTCTTTCATGTCTCTTTGCTCAAGAAGTTCATAGGTGACCTATCAATTGTAGTCCCTATTCAGAGTATTGATGTTCAGAACAGTCTCTCTTATGAGGAAATTCTGGTCAAAATTCTAGACTATCAGACTTGTAGACTGAGGAACAAAGAAGTCCCTCTAGTCAAAGTGCTCTGGCGAAATCAGTCCGTTGATGGAGCTACTTGGGAAACAAAAGCAGAAATGTGTTCCAAGTATCCTTACCTCTTCTCCGCCAATCTAGATCAAGCTCAAGGTGACAGTTCTCCTTAAGCTTATTCAGTTTTAAGCTCAGTATTCAGTACAAACTTAGTAATCAATTTCATGATCATGTTCCCAGTGTAAACTTGGTATCAAGTACCATTGCATATTCAGTCATGCATATATGTATCAGTCCAATATATAATCATGCATCAGATATGCATGTTTAGTATGATATATTCAGTTTATCATTCATGTCAGTCGTGAGATCATATTTCAATCATTCATGTTCAGTTATTGTACATTCTATTATTTCCCCTCTTAGTCAGTCTCAATCGAGGACGAATGTTACCAAGAGGGAGATATTATAAGACCCCGCAAAAACATTGCATTCATATTAAGCTCATTTAGCTCTTTGAAGCTTAATATAAGGTCCAACACTTAGAAAATTTTAGCCAAGTGTTCAACATTTAGTCTCATTTTAGACCTCCAAACTTCAGGGATTTATTTGACGACTTTCCCAACCTTCGTTTTCTAATTTTCAAGTTACGTTGTGATGGGGAAAGTCGTAGTACATCCCGTATGAGTTTCAAAATTTTTGGAGTAGTGTAAGGGCACGTTTAGGTGCCCAAACCTGTAGCTCAGGGCGATAGGACCGTGTCGCCCAAGCTAGAGCACCGCTCTAAGCAACGTGTCGCCCTGCAACTTCGGTGGGGTGCCCAATTTTCAACATTTCCACCTCCGTGTTTATAAGGGTATTTTGGTCTTTTTTCACCCATATATAAACCCCAAAACACGTGGTTAAAGTTCCTAAACACCAAAATATACTCCTTTTGTTGAAATCCTCTACAAAATCATCAAGAACAAACCTAGGGTTCAATTGGGAACATCAAGATTCAAGCCTATTTCACTGTTAACTTTGATGGATTTTCAATATAAGGTATTCATAGTGTTCATCCATGGATCCCTTTCATCCATGGAGTTCAAGAATCAATCTTTAAATACTAAATTTTGATTGTTTTGTGGTGATATGATCATATTCATGTTGGTGGTTGTTATTTGTGGTATAGAGTAGTATTTTGATGTATTTTCATGGAGGTTATGATCATGCTAGTTGGAACCCATGAATTTGGGTGGCTTAATATGGTGAAATTTATGAATACACCTATGCCTTAAAGAGTTAATGCAAGGTGTTTGATAAAATTCCTAGAATGCTAGAAATTATGTTTCTATGGCTCAATA
>NW_025855986.1:165630-182421 GCF_002878395.1 Capsicum annuum | reverse complement strand
ATATATATAATTTAATTGTAAGAGATGGTCTTGAGTTTTTTGAGTTTTATATTACAAAAATTCGGCTTGCCGTTGGTTTTATTCAAGGAAATAATCGGAGAAGTAGAATTAGAGACTTTAAACTTAAATGTGAACAAAATGGACTTGCACCGATATTGATACCTAAAGAATGTGATACTAGATGGAATACTATGTATGATTTTTTAAAAAATTTGTTATAAATATAGAATTTCGATTACACTATCTTTTAACCAAATTGTGGTTCGTTTGTTGATTCTACTAATTGCATGCTACATGATTCTGATTGGGTTGTAATTAATGATCTTGTTAAGTTTTGGAAAAAATTTTATATATCTACGGTTGAGTTTTTCAGTGCTTATTATCCTACTGTTTGTAATATTTTGGCATATATAGCCGATATTTTTGGTTTGCTCAAAGAATATAAAAATAAAGAAGGTTACAAAGAAGCTGTTGGTGCTATATTTGCTAAATTTAAAAAATATTTTTTTCAATTCCCCCTATTTACTTGGTTGGTGCTATGCTAAATCTGTGTATGAAATATAATACTATGTGTCACTTTAGTACTCTTATTTATTCTAATTCAAAGCTAAATACTAACAATGATTCTGAACAAGTACAACCTGATTTGTGGATGACTATGGGTGATGCAAATGAATACATAGATAAATTATATAATCACTATACTGATTTAGTTGATTTAGCCGTACCCATAAATATCACTCCAACTGTCGCTCCTCATCTTCCCGAGGAGCTATCATCTTCAAAAAGGCCTGCACATAGTGGTTTTCCTGATCACTTTAATGATTTAAATTGTTGGAACAGTGTTGAGAAGGGAGCTTACACATCAACTTATCGGGAAGAGCTTAAGTATTATCTTCGATCGCCACTAGAGTATCGCAGACATCGGATCAACATGTTGGATTGATGGAGGACTAATGAAACACAATATCTTGTGCTTTCAAGATTACCTAGAGATATCTTGAATGTTCCAATGTCAACTGTTGCATCAGGAAGGGCTTTTAGTCATGGACGACAACAACTTGGAGACAACCATTATTCAGTGGGAAACAATGCAATGAATGTTCTAGTTTGCCTCAGAGATTGGATTAGAGCTGAACAAAAAAATCAAGGAATGGAAGCGGAGCCGAAAGACGAGCAGAGACTTGAAGAAACTATGACTTCACAGGAGAACTCAACAGAATCAAGTCCAATGCATTGTTTTCCCGCGTTGACTTTGACTATCCTAAGCAAGTTCCCGTTAATATTAACATGAATGAGTTAGAAAAAATGATGCAAAATTTGTGGTTTTTTCTTTCATGTAAATTATAATTTTTGGATCATTTTGCAATCAATAAAATTCAACATTCATTCATTCCTTAGTCCTTACTTTGTAATTTTCTCCGTTTAATGATTTAAACTGAATTTCTAGTTTAAGTTAAAAACTTAGTTTTAATACTATTATTAATTTATTATATTAAGTAGCATATGTTTTATTTAAAATAGTGTATATATGTGTATATATTTTCTAAAGTAGTATATATTTAACGTATACATGTGTCTATGATTTATAAATTACTATATAACTATATATATAGTGTGTCTATATTGTAGTATGTTTTATTTAAAGTAGTACGTATATATTGAATGGTACGTATATGTGTATATATCTTCTATAGACATATATATTTAACGTTTACATGTGTATATGTTTTATAAATTAGTATATAACTATATATATAGTGTGTGTGTGTATATTGTAAACTTGTAGTATATATATATTGTAGTATATTTTATTTAAAGTAGTACATATATAATGAATGGTACTTATACATGTGTATATATCGTAGTATATATTTAATGTATACATGTATATATATTTTATAAATTAGTATATAATTATATATATAGTGTGTGTATATTATAGTGTATATATTGTAGTATATTTTATTTAAAGTAGTACATATATATTGAATGATACGTATATATGTGTATATATCGTAGTATATCTAACGTATACATATGTATATGTTTTATAAATTAGTATATAACTATATATATGTGTGCGTATGTATGTATGTATGTATGTATGTGTATATATATATATATTGTAGTATAAATATATTGTAATATATTTTATTTTAAGTAGTACATATATGTTGAATGGTATGTATATATGTGTATATATCTTCTATAGTCGTATATATTTAACGTATATATGTGTATATATCTTCTATAGATATATATAATTAATGTATACATGTGTACATGTTTTATAAATTAGTATATTATACCTATATATATATTATATAAAAAAAATTATATATATATATATATATATATATATTGTAGTATATGTTTTATTTAAAGAAGTACATAAATTGAATGGTACGTATATAAATGTATATATCTTCTATAGACATATATAACATGTGTATATGTTTTATAAATTAGTATATAACTGTGTGTGTATATATATATATATATATATATATATATTATTTAAAGTAGTACATATATATTGAATGGTACGTATATATGTGTATATATCTTCTATAGATGTATATATTTAACGTATACATGTGTATATGTTTTATAAATAATTATATATATCATTATATTGTAGTATATATCTAGTAATATATGTTTTATTTAGAGTAATATATATATATTTAACTAACGTATAGTCTTATACACGATTACATGTGTAATTGTGTATATATTTTTTTAATTCTAATGTAGTATATACTATATATATAGTGTATATATATTGTTTAAAGTATTTAAAATGTATATATGTGGGTATATATAGTGTATATTGGAGAAAAAACTTTTTTTTCATGTTTTTTAGTGATTTTGACCGGATTTTTAACCGGGTTTGACCGGGTTTAGGTGGGTTGGATCGACTGGGTTAAGTGGGCCGGTTCAGGGTTGTTTTTAAAAATTTTACTGTTGGGCCCGAAACCGAACCGGCCTGTTTAACTTGGCCCGGATCTAGACTAGCACACAATCCGGATAAAAATCACGGGCCGGTTCCGGATTGACCCGGCCTGACCCACCTGACATCCATAATATACTGACACTATTTCTTATATATTGTTTGATGTGATGTATTAGAAACAATATGCACTACATAATTTTATAAAATAATGTTTATTTACGAAATACCCTCCCTTACCTTTGTATTCTCTCTTTTTAACAAATTCTTTTGCCTTTAAAATCAAACAATTCCACAAAAATAAAATTAATTAGTTGTTAGCAATGGATTTTTCCCATTCTTCTGCGACCAGATTTTTCTGCAGGCCATGAGCCATCATGACTAGTGGTGATGCTAGCCAATTTGAGAATTTTTAATATCACCGTTGTGAGCCTGTGGCCTCAAAATTTCAGTGAGGACTAACCTTATAATTAACATGGCAAAATACAGAAAAGAAAGAAGCATCTTTTATAACATAATATGATGCAAAAATGAATTGGGAATTGTAAAAAATGGTGGAAAGAGGAACTTGAAATATTTTGAGAGATAATAATGTCATTAACCAAGTTAATGTACGTATTGAAATCCTTTGTACTACTAATATATGAAAAATAACGGTATTAATGATACACACTTCAATACACAATAGTGTACAAACTAATGCAAGCATTAGTTATACATAAGCTAAAAAAAATGTATCAAACAAGGTATGAGTAATATAAAAGTATAATACATACATTATATTTTCTAATACACTCTATCAAACGACCCCTTAATGAAATCATTTATAACTTATACAAATATCTACAACTTGTTTAAGAGAATAATTTTATTTTTTTAAAAAAAAAATTAAGTCTATAAATTTCTGAACTCACTGTTCAATCAAACCCAATGATATGAACTAAGACGGAAGAAGTAAGTCAAAACATGATACGAAGTAAAAACAAAAGTTGGTATAAGTTTAAGCAAGAAGCAAATACTCCCTTCGTTTCATTTTATGTGTCGCCATTTGACCGGACACGGAGTTTAAGAAATAAGGGAAGACTTGGTAAAGTTTACCAAATTATCCTTTATAAAAAAATGTGTCAATATCTTTTTTTTAATTAAGTGGGACCAATAAGGGTAAAAGGGTAATTGTGCCTTTAAAAAGTTTCCAAATAAGAAAATGTGACACTTATTTTGGAACGGATTAAAAAGAAAATGATCACACATAATTTGGGACGGAGGGAGTACAATGTAACTTCTCCCTGTTTATTTGTAGGACTATTGAAATAGACAAGGAAAGAAGAACTTTTTGTTGGTGTAATATACCACAATTACAATAAATGATTATAGTTGAAGATAAAATGTACAAAAATGAAGAAAATAAAATAATTTTCTTTTTGGCTGAGGTGCAGATATCTCGTTCTGTTTAAGAAGATTCAAGCACATTGCGGCATAATCTACACCAATCCAGCAGTGTATCTCGTGACTTGTCCCCTCCAGGATACAATAGTCCATCAACGATGTACAACTCAAGCAACTTCGGATTAGTTGAAGAGTCCAAAGCTTCACCATAAGAACACCTTCCTTCAATATATATTTACCTTCTTTGTGTGGTGAATAAAGTTAAAGACTTAAAATATTTTCTTTGTCTCAACTCTTTCTTTCACTAATATAATTTTCTCGTTTTTTGTGTTTCTCCTTTTCAGTTATTTTCTTAAATAATTAATAATGGAAAATCCTTATGCTTTTTCAAAATTATTAAGAGAAACACGTTTCAATAATTGACACATTGCATTATATCTGAATATTGGTAAGTATAAGCCAAAATATTAATCAAGAAAAAATATAGCTTAATGTACCCAATGATGACATGTAAAAATAATAATTAACAAAATAATATAAAATTATTCTGGACTTTGAAAAGTATTGAAATTGGTAGACTGATTGACTAAATTTTACCAAATGAATTGTATTAAAAGATGTATTTAAGATTAATAATATTTTAGATCTGTTTAATACTCCACCATCTCTTATTAGTTAAATATTTTTCGGTGTTTAAGAAATCATTAATGGAGTGGTTAATTTTACTACAACAACTTTTTATCCATATTAATGAACATAAACATAATTTATTTAAATATCCAAAGAGTATATTAATTATATGGATAGAATGAAAAAAATTTAATTACTTCTATATTGGTAAGTGAACAACTAATTTAGAATATTTATTTTTGATAAGATGACCAATTAAAATAAAACGAAGAAAGAATAAATATAAAGAATAGATTGTACAATAACACGCTTAATTTGGCTAAATGCTTTTAATAGTGAATAATTGAATTCGGTCTTATCCTCACTAAATCCAACTAATTCAATATAATTGAAAAACTCACTTAAATTTATAATCATAAATTTACGTCAAAGGCGAAGTGACAAATATCTTGACTAAAACTACAATATATAGTTACAATTTCAAAAATATTATGAAATGTGTTACATTTAGATTTCACAACAAATACATAATATATACACTCTAATATGGTGACAAAATAAATATTTTGTGCATTTTAGCTGATACCCGCATATTATAATTAATTTTCACCACTTAAATATTACTTTTCTATTGGTACAACTTAATGCATCTCATATAGTAAAATATAATTATGTTTACAGATACACGAAATGTAACTACATTTGTAATTATATTCTAAATTATAGTTATTTATGGCACTTTCTCAAAAACAAATACAAAGCATAATGTGTCACACCCCTTTTTTTAACTCCAAAAAAAAAGATTAATTTGAAGTTTCAAAGGGTTTTCATTATTAAGTGACAAAATGGAGATTTGTTTCGAAAGGGACTTTTTATATTCAAAACTCAGAGTTGCCACTTGGCATAATCCGGTGTGCCAAGTCACCTTTGGAAATCCTTTTCAAAATGGTTTTGACTCTATAACTGATCTGTGAACAGAGATTTTGGTTAAGGAATTCTGTTGACCGAGGGAAAGGTGTTAGGAACCCCTCGATCCTGTGGTTCGACCACGGTCACTTGGTGGAGCATATCGGCTAATTTGACATTACAAATATATAAACCCCATAAAAAAAAACACATAAAGCAATCAATCAAACACACGAAACAAAACAAATCCAAAATATAGTGTTCAGTCCAATTATCCAGTCCAAAAATAAAAATAATGCGAAAGTAAATCCTATTCTAAACTACCCTAATCCTGAACTACGCTCCCGTGCTTTACCCGATGCCTCGGGCCTTGATCGCAAACCTCCTTTGAAGACATAATATGTCGGGGCATTCCTCGGTGAATAAATACAATGAGCCTCGGGGCATTCCCTGGCTAAATGAATACATTTAATAAAATGCGATAAAAATGAAGAAAATCACTCAACACAAACATTTACACATTCGATGATTAGAATCCTACAAGTTGCCTACTCCAAAACTTAGAATTTGCCTATCAATTTTGGCCTAAACATGATACTATCGTGTTTAACAATTAACAAAATAATCAACATTCACCAAATCAATCTTTCAACTCCTAACCCCCTAATTTCATGCTCAATCAATGATTAACACATGCTTCGATTATCAATTCACTTTTCAAAGTCTGAAACCAACATCAACCAACTCACAACAAGGATTCAAACATAACAAACACACAAATCATTCACAATTATGCAAAAATTAAAGAAAGAAGAGATAGAATTTGTTAGGGATTATGTTAAGGGTTGTTATTTTTTGTATTTTTGTGGGGTATAATCACATGGATGAGGGTGTGTGGTAATGTGAGATAAAAATGAATAAAATTAGATTTGGAAGGGGCAAAATTAGATGTCTACAGCATGCCCCCTTTGAATGTAAACACAAAGTGTTTTCAGAAAAAGAAGTAGACGACGAGACAGAATTTTATCCTGACCATTATTAAAAGAATGAAACAGAAGGAAGGAGGGACACCAAGTCCTGACTTAGGACATCCTACCTACCCAAGTTATGAGGGAATCAAGTGACAGGTATCTCAAAGGATTGGAAGAAAATGGACTATACTGAGTTGGAGAGTCGAGTGAGGTCCATCAAGGTTCCGGTTGCGGTCTGTCATTACATCAAAAAATGAAAAATTACAAGAGTTAAAAAGACAAATAAAATTACAAAAGTCCTATCTATGCAGCTTCTTTTGAACTCTTGACTTGAGTTTCATCACCCTATTCTTCAGGCGGGCTCCTGACTTACAATTTTTCAATTTGTTGCTTGGCTTTCAATTGTTTCACCTTGTTACTTTACTTTTCATTTATTCGCTTTGTGCTTCGGGTGGGCTCCAATGTTGTTTGAGTTATCAAAACAAGGAAGTGCATCTCCTTACAAATCCTATTTGAACTACCCAAACAAGGAAGTGCGTCTCCTTACAGATGTTGCTTGAATTACCCAAACAAGGAAGTACGTCTCCTTATAGATGTTTCTTGAATTACCAAAATAAAGAAGTGCATCTCCTTACAAATGCCGTTTGAATTACCCAAACATGGAAGTACGTCTCCCTACAAATGCCGCTTGAATTACCTAAACAAAGAAATGCGTCTCCTTATAAATATTGCTAGAAATACCCAAATAGGAAAGTGCGTCTCCTTACCAATGCCTCTTGAATTACCAAAACAAGGAAGTGCGTCTCGTTACCAATGTCGCTTAAATTACCAAAATAAGAAAGTGTGTCTCCTTTCCAATGTTCCTTGAATTACCCAAACAAGGAAGTGCATCTCCTTACAAATGTTGCTAGAAATACCCAAACAGGAAAGTGTGTCTCCTTACCAATGCCTCTTAAATTACCAAAACAAGGAAGCGTGTCTCCTTACCAATGCCGCTTAAATTATCAAAACAAGAAAGTGTGTCTCCTTACCAATGCTGCTTGAATTACCCAAACAAGGAAGTGCGTCTCCTTACAGATGTTGCTTGAATTGTCCAAACAACGAAGTAGGTCTCCTTACAATTGTTGCTTGAATTTCCCAAACAAGAAAGTGCATATCCTTACAAATACCGCTTGAATTACCAAACAAAGAATTGCGTCTCGTTACAAATACTGCTTGAATTACCAAATAAGGAAGTGCGTTTCCTTACAAATGTTGCTTGAATTACCAAAAAAAGAAAGTGCATCTCCTTACAAATGTTGCTTAAATTACCAAAACAAAGAAGTGTGTGTCCTTACCAATGCTGCTTGAATTACCCAAACAAGGAAGTATGTCTTCTTACAAATAATGCTAGAAATACCCAATTAGGAAAGTGCGTATCCTTACCAATGCCTCTTAAATTACCAAAATAAGGAAGTGTGTCTTTTACCAATGCCACTTAAATTACCAAAACAAGGAAGCGTGTCTCCTTACCAATGCTGCTTGAATTACCTAAACAAGGAAGTGCGTCTCCTTACAGATGTTGCTTAAATTGTTCAAAAAAGGAAGTGCGTCTCCTTATAAATGTTGCTTGAATTGCTCAACAAGGAAGTGCATCTCTTTACAAATACCGCTTGAATTACCCAAATATGGAAGTGCGTCTCTCTACAAATGCTGTTTGAATTACCCAAATAAGAAAGTGCATATTCTTACAAATATCACTTGAATTATCAAACAAGGAAGTGCGTCTCCTTACAAATACCGCTTGAATTACCAAACAAGGAAGTGCATCTTCTTACAAATATTGCTTGAACTGCCCAAACAAAGAAGTGCATCTCCTTACAAATACCACTTGAATTGCCCAAATATGGAAGTGCGTCTCTCTACAAATGTTGCTTGAATTACCCAAACTCGGAAGTCTGTCTCCTTACAAATGTCACTTGAATTTTTCAAGGAAATGTGTCTCCTTACAAATGCTTGAATTGCCCAAACAAGGAAGTGCATCAGCCTACAAATGTTGCTTGAATTTCTCATACAAGAAAGTGCATCTCCTTACAAATACTGCTAGAAATACCCAAATAGGAAAGTGCGTCTCCTTACTAATGCCTCTTAAATTACCAAAACAAGGAAGTGCGTCTCCTTACCAATGCCTTTTAAATTACCAAAACAAGGAAGTGTGTCTCCTTACCAATGCTACTTGAATTATCCAAATAAGAAAGTACGTCTCCTTACAAATATTGCTTGAATTATCCAAACAAGGAAGTGTGTCTCCTAACAAATATTGCTTGCATTTCCCAAACAAGGTAGTGCATCTCCTTACAAATACCGCTTGAATTACCAAACAAGGAATTGCGTCTCCTTACAAATACCGCTTGAATTACCAAACAAGAAAGTGCGTTTTCTTACAAATGTTTCTTGAATTACCAAAACAAGGAAGTGCGTCTCCTTACAAATGTTGCTTAAATTACCAAAATAAGAAAGTGTGTCTCCTTACCAATGCTGCTTGAATTACCAAAACAAGAAAGTGCGCCTCCTTACAAATGTCACTTGAATTTTCCAAGGAAATGCGTCTCCTTGACAAGGAAGTGTGTCTCCTAGAGATCTTGAATTATGAGTTTTACCATGGTTTTGATTACCAAACTTGTGCAATAACATTGCCTCTTGCATTTGTAGAAGTGAGAAATTATGGTCTTTGATGTTTAAGCTCTAAAATCCTTGATATGAATGTAACATGTGTTCCTGTTTCATACAAAGAAAAATTGTGAGTTTAAAACATGGTGGATGGTTTGTGGCTTTAGCTTTTGCGGTAATTGCTCTTTCCCCTGTAACATTTAACCTTGCTTCCAACCATTAGCATATGTCATCGACTTGCTGCACCATTGACCAAACTCAGATTATCAAGATTGACTCTGAAACAATTACAGTATCTCTGCTTTGCCATGCTCCTCAGATAAACCCCTTGAACCTTGGCATTTTCATAAGTTTTCAAACTTATCTGTTTGACAAAACTTTCTACATACCTTATTTTGGCTCACAATCATGTCTCTTTCATGTGCTAGCTTTTGTCTTGCTTTGTGCAATTAGAGAAACTGGTAGCCAGTTTTAAAATCTTTTCTCACTTATTTTGTTATGGATTTGACTCAAAGACTAGAGAAAAAATAACAATGATTTTTTTTTATTATTTGGATAACTGATTCAAGAAAATAAAAATAAAGATAAAGAGAAGAAAGAAAATATAATGAATGTCCCCATTTGAAACAAAAAAACAAAAAATTTATCTAAAAATGACAATCAACTCTAATGATTATGCCATGTATTTGGATTAAGTTGCCAGATCTTTCCATCCAAACTTTGTACCAATTGTTGTTGAGTTAATGGCCATGAAACTGAGTTGTTTCTTTAGGTCAAGTGCCTTTAAGACCTCATTCGGCTAGTGACACCTTGATGGATTTTTACCAACAAGCCTCTCTCATTCTTTTTTTATCAGTTCACCATTGTTTTTTTCTCAGTTCGATCCTCAGCAGAGTCGCCAGAGCTGTCACACCCCTTTTTTAACTCTAAAAAAAGATTAATTTAAAGTTTCAAAGGGTTTTACACTAATGAGATTCTCTTATCTTTATTTCCCTTAACTCACAGTCGTCTTACGGTGCCCATGAGAGTTTTCACCGATAAGACTCTCTCATTTTTATCTCTCTCAACTTACCATCATCTTACGGTGCCCGTGAGAGTTTTCACCAATAAGACTCTCATTTTTATTTTTCTCCTGATTTCTTATGCTAAGGAAGATAAGTAGTTCCCAAATGCATCATCATATCCCTTGCATACTTAGCCTTAACATCCTCGAAGATTGATCTGAAGGTCTTTCTTTGGTTGTAACTTGGATTTTTGATAGGGTTAGAAAGAAAGAATGGCATGGGGTCCAAACGACACTTAAAGTGGGGTAGGACTTACAACTTTTGGAATCGACTCAAACAATGAGGATTAACTCATGCCCCAATTTCTTTGACTGGGCAATTCTAAATTATTTATTTGGTTGGAACGATCCCTTAGTAGGGCCGCCTATGTATCTCACCCCCGAGAGAGGAGAACCAGGTCATGCGTAGTGCTGGCAGCTTGTTCTTTCACTTGATTCAAAAAATTTTCTTTTGTTAACTCTTTCTCTTTGGGATTTTTCTGACTTTATTTTTCTTGACATTCTTCTCTTTTTTTCTGTTTGGACATATTTTCTTTTTCTTTTTTTTTAATTTTTTTTTCTGACTCTATTGTTTTGCTTGACACTTTTCTTTTGAGCTTTGTTGACTCTATCTTGATTCCAAAAGAGGGGTATGAAAGAAAATAACGCTAAGGCTCAAATGAGGTAAACAAAGGATGACACAATGTTTGGATAGCAGGATGAAATGCCTTCGTCATATCAATCCTTGAAAATGCCAGTACACATCATGTACTATGAAAATGAAAGATGAAGATAATTTGTGACATTTTTTAAGCATTAACTTTGACTAAGTCTATGCATCACTACTTCTTCTGCATTTTTGTAGCGTACAACTCCACTTTCGTTGTACATTCCTTACATTGAATGAGTTATGATTTCGTGGAGCTGAATTTCTTTCTGTTCACGCAGATACTATTTGACCTAATTGAGACATGTCTTTCAATTGATGACCAAGTGATTCTTGTGATTCTCAAAACAATTGCCTTAATTTTCGAAGAAGGCTTCAACTTGTCACCAAATATCTCAGCACTGTACATATTTTCTTGGATGCTTTTTCTAACTTTAGCTCTCTGATTCAAAGTTCATGCTCAAATTGGATTTTAAGATCTAGCTGAAAGTTCCGTTAGTATGTCATATCACTAGAGCTAACATAAAAATATACTATGTGAAGAAAACAAACAAATGACTTAAAATGAGACAAAACAACAAGGGACACCACATTTCATTGAAAGAAAAGATAGAAGGGTTTAAACAAAAACTATAGAGAAACAAAACAATATAGATCCCGAACTACAACCCTAAAATAATTCGGATAACAAAAAATAAAACAAAACAAACTACCAGACCTCTTCCTAGTAGGTAGAGGGGTGATTTCTCAATTGCTCAGCCTGACAAATTAGCCACTGATTTGTATATCAACATGACTAGAGCTTCCACCACTGTCAGACATATTCTCTTCAACAAATAAGTTTTAGATCTCCATGCTTGACTCATTGCTTCCCACATATCATATCATGCATTACCGTGTGTGGGTGAAGGATTCTGTGTGACCTTCATAGTGTCAATGTTTTGCACTACGATCAAATTTTCTTGATCAACCTTTCCATTTCTCTTTTCAAAGCACAACAACCTTCAACACTGTGACCCGATGAGCTAAAGAATGAGTGGTGGATGTATTGAGATGTAGCTGACATGGCATGAATTTTGAGGCATGTTGTGGTGCGTTAATCAACAATAGGGAATTAACTTTTGCAATTGTGATGGAAAACTCAAGATATTGGTAGGATCAATAGTGGGGAATGGAGGAGAATGTAGCCCACTAGCCCAAGCTCGATACATTTCCATCATTTGTTATCATAGTCTCAAATTCTCTTCCTTTGAACTCTCATTTTCCTGCCTCTTTGTTTGATCCATGAGGTCACTCATCGTATCCTTGTTGAACACAGCTAAACTTTCTTTAGATTTGGTGCGATGTGGAGGACCAACTACAATGCCACAAACTAACCACCTTAAACTAACTGAACAAGAGGCAACAAATATGTTAGAGTTCAACATTTTCTTCAAAACTTTTTTTTTCTTTTAGAAAAGATCAACGAACCCAAGAAGGACGTCTACGTATCTCACCCCTAAAAGAGGAGAATCAGGTGTGCGTAGTTCGCGAAGTTCAGCCAAAATGGCCAATTAAACTTTTTTCCTTTCTTTTTTTCTTTTCTTGAAACTTTAAAAGTGAAGAAAATAGCAAATTATCAAAAGAATAGACTCTTTTTGCATTTTTCACGTTTAAAATTTCTATACAAAATGACACCTATGATTACCAAAGAAAAATCTTCTTGGATTTTCAATTTTGAATTTCATATGAAAATGAAACTTGAACCTATTAAAGAAAAATCTTTTTGTAGTTTTCTTTTAAAGATGTATATGAAACACTTACTCTAAATAAAGAGTGAAGAAAATCTTTTTGAATTTTCGAGATAAGATAAACCAAAAATGAAACCTACGAGTATTGAGGAAATTCATTTTTTTTTGTATTTTTCTTTTCAAGACATGTATGAAACACCTACTCTAAATGAAGAGTGAAGAAAATCTTTTTGGATTTTTTAAATAAGATCCCCGAACCCACAATAGCTACCTACGTATCTCACTCCCGAGAGAAGAGAATCAGGGGTGCGTAGTTCGTCCAGATTGGACAATTAAAGATTAAATGACAAACTAAATCCTGAATTGAGAGACACGACTAAAGACAGACGAATAAAATCTTTTTGGATTTTTAATTAGAAACTAACACCAACAACTATGAAAGCAAAAAAAAATCTTTTTGATATTTTCGTTATATAAAAATGTACAAAGCTCCTATTGAAAGGTAAAAATATTTTTGGAGTTTTCGAATTGTGAATACTTACTAAAGAAATAAAAGGAAAATCTTTTTAACGTTTTCGATTTTTTGGGAAATGAGTGTAAAAAGTAAAAAAAAATATTTTTTTTTGAATTTTGAAAAACAAAAGCGATAAAGAACCCTAAAAACTACCAAATCTTTTTTTTTTCACTCTTTTTTTCTTTCTTTTTCTTCCAACAATTTCTTGCCTACACACTTTGCTTCTAACTCCTGCTTTTGCCCAAATCAGTCTGTCAAATGACCTTGTTACCCTCAAAGATGCAACATTTAGCACGTAGGGATGCTTTAGAGGTGAGTCTCCTACAAAGGTCCACGTGGGTCCCGCTAGATCTCAATATGATACAAATAAGCATGATCTAAAGGCTGATCTATGTTGGGGTTCACTAACAAGGCTGTTCGGGGGAGCGTATGGTCGATAGTGGCTGCGCTAGCTTTCCACCCACTCCATACTAGCCGGCGGCTCCCCATCCTAAAAATAAGGGTGACTCAACTATAGGTCGTGTACACAACGTGTACTACAGAACTTGTTGCAGAAAGAATTGACTCGGGTTATGCAAATGATGCCAGATAAAAAGCGGTAACACATAAGAGAAAAACTGTAAATACGTAGCACGTAAGCACTCAACAACGATAAACAAATATAAACAATAACACAAATAATGTCTATATACTCATAATGTCAAAACTAAGCCGATATAACTGCAAAAATATGCTCGAATTCTAAAAAGGTTCCCCAGCAGAGTCGTCAGAGCTGTCACACCCCCATTTTTAACTCCAAAAAAAAGAAGATTAGTTTGAAGTTTCGAAGGGTTTTCATTATTAAGTGACAAAATGGAGATTTGTTTTGAAAAAGACTTTTTATATTCAAAACTCAGAGTCTCCACTTGGCATAATCCGGTTTGCCAAGTCACCTTTAGAAATCCTTTTCAAAACGGTTTTGACTCTATAACTGATCTGCGAATAGAGATTCCGGTTAAGGAATTTTGTTGATCGAGGGGAAGGTATTAGGCATCCCTCGATCCCGTGGTTTGACCACGGTCGCTTGGTGGAGCATATCAGCTAATTTGACAATACAAATGTATAAACCACACAAAAAAACACATAAAGCAATCAATCAAACACACAAAACAAAATAAATCCAAAATATAGTGTTCAATCCAATTATACAGTCCAAAAATAAAAACAATGCGAAAAATAAATCCTATTCTAAACTACCCTAATCCTGAACTACGCTCCCGTGCTTTACCCGATAACTCGGGCCTTGATCGCAAACCTCCTTTGAAGACATAATATGTCGGGGCATTCCTCGGTGAATAAATACAATGAGCCTCGGGGCATGCTCCGGCTAAATAAATACATTCAATAAAATGCAAAAAATGGAGAAAATCACTCAACACAAACATTTACACATTCGATGATTAGAATCCTACAAGTTGCCTACTCCAAAACTTAGAATTTGCCTATCAATTTTGGCCTAAACATGATACTATCGTGTTTCACAATTAACAAAATAATCAACATTCACCAAATCAATCTTTCAATTCCCAACCCCCTAATTTCATGCTCAATCAATGATTAACACATGTTTCAATTATCAATTCACTTTTCAAAGTCTAAAACCAACATCAACCAACTCACAACAAGGATTCAAACATAACAAATACACAAATTATTCACCATTACGTAAAAATTAAAGAAAGAAGAGATAGAATTTGTTAGGGATTATGTTAAGGGTTGTTATTTTTTGTATTTTTGTGGGGTATAATCACATGGATGAGGGTGTGCGGTAATGTGAGCTAAAAATGAATAAAATTAGATTTGGGAGGGACAAAATTAGGTGTCTACACAATGAAAATAGATTCTCCCACTTTCTTAGTTTCAAATTGATTGACTTGTTTTGACTTAACATGGAGTTTAAGAAAATAAAAAATCGTATGATTTTAATTAAAGTATATTGAATATATCAAAATATCTTTATTTTTATGGGTTAAATGCGATTTGACACGAAATTTGAGAAAATAAAGAATCTTATGGTCTTAGGAGTAAATTAAAGTAACTGTATTAAAAATCTTTAATTTTGTGCGTTAAATATGACTTGATAATGAGTTTGAGAAAATAAAAAATCTTATGATCTTTAATTAAAATATGTTAAATGTATCAAAATATCTTTAATTTTATGGGTTTAACATGACTTGACATAAGACTTAAGAGATTAAATAATCTTGCTTCTCTCACTCTATTTTAGTTGGTCATCTTACTAAAACTAAATATTTCATATTAGTTGATCATTTACTAAATTCGGATAGAGTTAATTATTATTTTATATTTTAGCCCAACAATTAATAACATACATTCAATGTGAGCAATTACAATTTCAATGTTCATTACTACGCCCAATGAATATCATTAGTATGGATAAAAGGTTAAATAATAAATTTGTTCATTTAATTTATAATTTCTTAATCACCGTGTAAAAATGAAATGTGCCAACTAAAATAGAACGGAGAGAATTAAATTAAAGTATAATCCCACCGTTCACTTTTACCTGTCACTAATTTCTTAACTGAATTTCTACTTTTGCTTGTCATTTTTAAGATATTCAAAAGAAGACAACTTCTTTTTTTCTATCTTACCATTAACATTAATTATTTTTTTTCTAAATTAGTTTTAAGTTACAATTTAAGCATATAATAGGGATACTATGGTAAAATAATCATATTATTAATTATTTTACTTAATAGGTGTGTCAACTAAAAATATGACAAGTAAAACTAAATAGAAGAAGTATTAAAATATTATTAATTTTGTTTGTAAACGTGACTTGACACAAATTTCGTATGACTTTAAATTAAAATATATCAAATGTATTAAAATATCTTTAATGTTGTGAGTTTAATGTGACTCGACAAAGAAATAAAAAAAAAAAAGAATCTTATGATTTAAAATTAAAGTACATTAAATTTATTAAAATATCTTAATTTTGTGAATTAAACATTATTTAACACAAAATTAAAGAATCTTATTAATTTTCTATATTATTAAAATATTTTTAATTTTATAGTTTAAATGTGCCCACTGAGAAATAGGTCAAAATAAACTGAAACGACTACGACTATATATAACCTGACAAAGAGACTGCTAAAAAAAGAATGATCAATATACCATTGTATTTGTCTGAGTTTGTAATGTGAACGCCTTTACTTAGACCTTTGTCTGAACCCTTGAACTCAATGAATCACAATATTTTGAACCCCTCTGACTGTTGACTAAGTTTAGGTGGCACTTAATTGGTGAATTGGAACAAAATGTGTGCTTTCAC